>NW_026652284.1:16910064-16910596 GCF_009828535.3 Hylobates moloch
TCACCACAACAATCACCACAGCAGCACTCACAACAGCACTCACAACAACACTCACCACAGCAGCACTCACAACAACAATCACCACAGCAGCACTCACCACAGCAGCACTCACCACAACAATCACCACAGCAGCACTCACCACAACAACAATCACCACAGCACTCACCAGAACGGCAATCACAATAGCAGAAATCACCACAGCAGCACTTACCACAGTAAGACTCACCACAAGAATCGTCACCACAACAGCACTCTCCACAACAGCACTCACCACAGCTGACATTTATTCATCACTTGGCAGGTGCCAGGTGTGGGTCTACATACTTTACGTAGTGCTCACAAGAAGCCTAGAAAGTAGATCTTATGATGATCCCATTTCACTGATGAGGAAACTAGCCAAGAGCAGTGTGGCTCATTCCTGTAATCCTAGCACTTTGGAAGGCAGATATGGGATGATCTCTTGAGCCCAGAAGTTCAAGACCAGCTTGGACAACATAGGGAGACCTCATCTGTAAAAAAATAAAAATAAAAA
>NW_026652284.1:16910658-17127247 GCF_009828535.3 Hylobates moloch
AAAAAAAAAAAAAAAAAAAAAAACTAAATTAAAAAAATAACAAATCACACGACAAAAATGAGGTGCAGCAGGGATAAGTGACTTGCCAAGGTCACCCAGCTGGTAGGTGTCAGAACCACGATACAATCGTCAGCCCTTGCCCTGAGCCCATGGAAGGTCCACTGCTGTGCCCAGTCCTGAGGAAGCAGGGGGTGGTGAAGAAAGGGCCCTCGCTCCTCCAGGCTGTCACAGGCCCTGCTCACCCACTGTCCACCTGGCTTGGCCACAGGCAGAGAGGGAAGGAGAGACCCCGAATCCAGTGCCATCCATCCATCGGATATAGGGAGCCCATGGCCAGGATGCCTCAAGAGCCAGACGGGCCAGGGGACGCTCCCTGCAGCAGCCTGTGGGTGGGGAGCAGGAGTGAGGGTGGAGAGAGTATTTCCTAGGGAACAAAAGTGCATTGGAGGTCCCAATACCTGGTTCATGGCAAGGCCAGGGGAAGAGGCCTCAGGCACTGGATCTCTGAGACACCGCCACTCTCAATCAAGCCCTGCCACCCTGGCCAGAGGTTGTGTTCCTTTGGGAATGAGGCCTCGATCTGCCTCACCCAGCTCTTTACAAAGATGCAATCCGAGAGATATTCAATCAAGCAAACGCAGTTCCATGTTCATTGCAGAACCTGAGTGATGGGTGCATGAATGTTCATTGTACAATTACTCGAACTTTTTGGTAGGTTTGGAAATTTGCAGAGTACAATGTCAAGGAGAAAAAAAATGCATCCCCCTCCCACAAAAAAAAATCCCCCTCCCACAAAACGCCCTTCTCTACAGTTCCTCCCCACTCACCCACGTCATCTCCCCTGGAAATTGCTTTATGAGGAGCAAGCGGCAAGAATGATTTACTTGCTCTCTGACTCAGGAAATCAATCCTAAAATGCTGATAGGACAGGAAAGACGCGGCCACAGTGCCCCCCCACCCCGGGAAATCTCCCGCTTGAAGGAAGGCTCTGAGCCAGGCCGTGAGTGCAGGGGGAGATAGGGGCTCTGTGGGGAGATCGGCAGGAGTGGCCCAGTGGTGCTGGGGGTGGTCCAGAGGCTGGGAGTGGCTCAGAGCACTGAGCTGTGGAAACACATGAGGCCTTCTTACCACTGAGAAATTCAGAGGACACGTGGGCCCTTCGACACCTTGTTCTGCACCTCTAACTGTCTGGATGAGGAAACCGAGACCCAGGGAGGGGAAAATGACGGCCATGTCACAGAGAAAGTCCACGGCAAAGCCGAGACAGAATCTTCAGCCCCCTGACTCTCGGTTGACACCTCTTCCCCAGACACAATAATAAATTTAAAAAGCCGTAACAACTAGAATTGCCTTTCTGCTGGCTAAGTGGCAGTACTTCATTCCCCACCCTTGCATGAGACAGCCACCCGTGCCATCTTCATTCTATGGGTGGGGGGTGGGGGTGGGCAGGAAGCCATCAATGGACTCAAGGGCACACGGCTTCTAAGCAGAAGGGCTGTGACCTCGGACCCAGGTTTCCCAGGCCCTAGGTCTTCAAGGCCAGGGTTAAGCTCTGTTCTAAGCCTCAGAAAGCCAAGGCCTGTACACAGTTTTCCTGGAAGGGACAGAGGTTTTGCACGCTGGGGGAAGATGAAGAGGGGTCTGCCCAGAGCCTCCAAGCCCAGCCCACTGCTCTCTGCCGGGAGGACGAACAACAGCTTATAAGGAGCTGGTGCTCTGCCACTGGCCAGTTCTTCCATGTGCCTCCCTACCTGCCTCCCCAAGCTTCCGTGGGCTTCCAGAGGCTTCTCTCATAAAGCTGCAAGTATGGTACCTGGTGAAATTGCCCATGTGTGTAATACTCACCTCTCGGATATATTGAAAACATCCCCCAAATTGGCTAGCTTTGCTGCTTTTTAAAACAGATTCATAGCCGGGCGCGGTGGCTCACGCTTGTAATCCCAGCACTTTGGGAGGCTGAGGCGGGCGGATCACGAGGTCAGGAGATCGAGACCACGGTGAAACCCCGTCTCTACTAAAAATACAAAAAAATTAGCCGGGCGTGGTGGCGGGCGCCTGTAGTCCCAGCTACTCGGAGAGGCTGAGGCAGGAGAATGGCGTGAACCCGGGAGGCGGAGCTTGCAGTGAGCCGAAATTGCGCCACTGCACTCCAGCCTGGGTGACAGAGCCAGACTCCGTCTCAAAAAAAAATAAAAAAAAAAAAACCAGATTCATATTACACTCCATAGATTTCATCTCTGCAGACACGGCACCTGTCGTGGGGCTTAAACACATTCTCTCTATTGCCACATAAACTACAGAGCGGAGGCAGTTGCAGGCAGCGGCCACCCACAGGCTGCGGGGCAGGCTGCTTCCAGCCAGCAAAACTCCAGGGGCAGAAAGGGTCTGCATGGGCCTAGAGGCCTAGGGGGCCAATCAGAAAACTGGCGACATTGACAAGTAGCCAACCAAGCCATAAGTAGAAAGTTGCACCGGTTGTGGGGAGTGGAGCTTTGGGGATTTGAAGTCCTTTGACCCAATCAGCGTATAGGGCCAGGGAGGCTCCAGAGGGTTCTCCCCTGTGCCCCTCTGCTGAGGCCTAGGGTAGCCTGGCTAAGCTTCTCCAATTCCCCCAAGCCTTTCGTTTTCTATCAGTAATCATCTTCGCTCCTGTTTACTGAGCACCTACTATGAACCAAGCCCCTAGTTCACATAATTGCACCATAAAGTAGTTCTTAGGACCCTAATTTAGAGATGCACTAACTGAAGCTTAGATAGATTAAAGCAGCGGTCCACATATTTGAACTTGTATTAGAATCTCAGGGCTTGTTAAAACTCAGGGTGGGGACTTCTGGACCCCACCCCATCCCAGGTTGGGCAGGTCTGGAATGGGGATCAAGGACTTGTGTTTCTAATAAGCTCCCAGGTGATTCGGATAAGCTCCCAGGTGGTCGGGATAAGCTCCCAGGTGGTCCGGATAAGCTCCCAGGTGGTCCAGGGAACACACTTGGAGAACCACCAGGTTAAAGGACTAGTCTTGAAAATAGTGCTAGAATACAAATCTAGATCCAACACAAAACCTCTGTGGCCTGGGCTGCCCACCACCCCTTTCTTTACAGGTGTGCGGCATTTTATTTCTCCACCAGCAATAGCCTCGGTTGGGTCCGCTCCACCCAGCTTCACTGACTCACTGCCTAGAAGGCTGCCTTCCCCGTCTGCAGCACCCGCCTTGTTCCCCCAGAGCAGCCAGCCAGAGCCTCCAGTTGGGGCCGTTAATTTTATCTTCTACCACTTCGAAAGCACAACAGCTGGCAGGGGAGGGGCAAGGCAGGTGAGCGGGTGCTTCCAGGCACCTCCCTGCAGAGCAGAGGCAGTGTGGGTGGATGATGCCCACAGCCACTGGAATCCCTCATGAACCCGCTCCACTCAGAACAGCCCCCATCTCAGATTCCAGCAATGACCTGGACCCCAGGCCCCCCACCCCTCGCCACTGCACCAAGCACAGGAGCTCCCATGGCCGCTTTCAAGTTTGGGGGTGGGGTTAGATTCAGCTCAGCAGCTGCCACATAAAAGGGCCCATTGCAGCCCATATAAGCACAGACGCAGCGTTTATCTCTCCTGTCACTGACGGCGGCTCCATTTGGGGGCTTTTTGTGGTTTTTTTTTTTTTTCCCTTGGCTGCTGTTACTACTCAGTTCAATATTTAATTTTCCCATAAACCAAAGAGCTGCACTTTTTTTTCCCTCTCTCTTTTTCTTGCCAGGGACACCCTCCCACTGGTGTGATCTGTCTCTTCGGGTCTCTGCTGGGAGAGAGGGGCTTAGGATGGGGCTGGAGATTTCAGCCCTTCCAACTTGGGCAGGGATTGGAGGGAAGGATGCCTGGGCCCTTCCCCCCAATACATTCACTCATTCACTTGGAAAATAAGTATCGAGCAAATCCTGGTGTGCCAGGCTCTTGGGTGCGGCCACAGGTAAGAAGCCTTCCCTGGCCTCGTGTTGCTTACACTCTAGTGAGGGTGTCGGAGGAAAAGAGATGTGTGTGAACCGATATGTGAGATAATTATACACTGTGAGGTGCTCTATGAAGAAAATATGCAAAATGCTGGGGCCCCAAACAAAAGAGAGCTTAGCTCAGATTGAGGGGTGACATTTGAGCTGAGACTTCTTGAAAGTCCTGACAAGCCTCAGCCAGGCTAAAAAGCTGAGTGAAAGACTTCAGGCAGAGGCAGCTGCAGATGCAAAGGCCCTGTGGCTGGAAAGAGCTGAGTGTGTTCATAGACCCAAAGAGAAAAATGTCTCAGTGTGTTTGGCGCATGGTGATGGGAGGGTGAGTATTGGTCAAGGTGTAAATGTTGGAGAAGGGAGCAAGGTCTACAGCACTGCAGGGTCTTCTGGAATTTTCTTCCACAGACGGGCTATGTTCTTTCCTGTGCTGGGAGAAATGAAGGAAACAAACAGACCTTGAAATTGAACCCCTATTACATGGCTGGGCGACACTAGCTCTGAGGCTAGGTGGAAGAAAGACAAAGCTCCAACTTCCAGGGAACATGCACTCTAGTGGGGAGGCAGATGTTGACCCAGAACAGAATAACAAGCAGCAAGGAGTATGAAAAGCACAGGGTGCTCCAGGCACCCAGAGGAGAGGCTCTAACCCCGTCTGGAAAAACCTGGGAAGGCTGCCTGGAGGACGCAACATCTGAGGCCAGCCTTAAAGGATGAGGTGGAGTTAATCAGCAGAAGGCCCAGTGTGTGCAGGGCACAGAGGAGATGAGCAAAGTGAAGAGGGAACCACAGGCAGCTCAGCATTGCCGAAGCAGGGAGGGCTTCCCAGAGGAGGTGCTCTTTTGAGCAGGTTCTTGAAGGAGCAGAGAGACAGGCTAGTGGAGATGATGGGGAAGAAACTAAGATGTGTGGAACCAAAAGAAAAAAAAAGAAAGAAATTAAAGTAGGGAACGTGGAGGGACATTTATATTCATGGACATTTTTATATTAAGAAGGTGGTTTTCTTCTTTTGTGAAATATGGTGTAATGACTAAAAGCTGATTGAAAAGGAAGGCAGTCAATAGAGCAGGCATGCTGAGAGGAAAGAATGGATTTTTTGCAAACAATATAATTTTGAACTTGTCTCTCCCCTCCCCCATCCTTCCCCCAAACCTAATTGATTACCACCCCATGATGAATGACACTGGGAGCCGGAGTGTGCTAAGCACCTTAGTAGAGTGTTACCCAAGGAGCTGGAGAGATTTTCCCTTCCTCGAGACAATGGTTACTCCTGGGAGGGAAAGAAATTCCCCTATACCTTGTTCTCAGCCAAGAGAGGGGCATGGGCCGTTGGAGAGATAATATAATTAAAGCTTTCCTGTTTGCTCAGCACTTTGCTATCCTTACAGAAGGTTTATGTTTATTTTTCCATTTGCTTCTCCTCTCAAAAACCCTGGAAGCTGAGAGGCTGGCAGGGTATGTCTTATTGAACTCATCTGATAGATGGGAAGACTGATGACCAGAGGCATCAACTGATTTGCCCAAAGTTCTATGGGATGTTGGGAGCAGAGCCTGGGCTAGAACCTTAGTCTGACTCTATTAGAGCCAGCACCCTGGGAGAAGTGGGAGCGGACCTCATGGAAGAGAATTTAACTCTAGTACTCACAGTTTGACACAGGCGTGGGGCAGATTTCCCTCTCCAACAATTCTGAGATTTATATCAGATCAGGTTTGTGTTCCCAAATTTCAAAGGCCGCGGGATGATTTACAGAGCAAAGAGGAGCTGCCGCATTGTCTCCAAAGTGAGTTACGATGACCGAAATAAAGTTCTGCTTTCAAGATAAAGACAGGCAATATTTCAGAGTTAATTTCATAAAACCGATCATCCGACCATTACCTCCCTGTGTCGATGTTAACTGTTGAGTCTAAAATAACTTCAACTCCTGCTTCCCTTGGTGGCCATGGAACAGGAGTGATGGAGGTTGGCTGTGACATGCAGCTGTGTCAGATGGAAGCCACTTTACCTTTCCCGATGCTAGAAAAAATTATTCATGGAAACTTCTAGCAGCAATTCTCTCCTCTGAAGGCAAAATAAAAAAATAAACTAGAAAATCAACTGGTTTGGTTGGGGGTGGGGGCAGGGATCGGTGGATTTAAGGGAGTTTTGTGGTGGTGTCCTTGGTTGATCATCACCGTGGACTTATAGAATGGGGTCAGCCTTTCCTACCACCCAGGTCTGGTGTTACGCAAGTGGAATAATGTATCTGTAAGTAGTTTGTAAATTACGAAGCTCTTCCCATGTCTAGACTCTTTTTTTTTTTTTGAGACGGAGTTTCACTCTTGTTGCCCAGGCTGCAGTGCAATGGCACAATCTCAGCTCACTGCAACCTCCGCCTTCCGGGTTCAAGCGATTCTCCTGCCTCATCCTTCTGAGTAGCTGGGATTATAAGCATGTGCCACCACACCCAGCTAATTGCATATTTTTAGTGGAGACACGGTTTCTCCATGTTGGCCAGGCTGGTCTTGAACTCCCGACCTCAGGTGATCCGCTTGCCTCAGCCTCCCAAAGTCCTGGGATTACGGGTGTGAGCCCCTGCACCTGGCCTAGATTCTTACTATTACTACTACAATTACGACTACTTTTTATTCTTCCCCAAGCAAAATATGCCTGCTTGGTGTCCCTTCACCTTAGAAGGGTCATTTCAGATGAAAGGTGCGATGAGTGTGATGAGTGTGTTTACTCACCCACCCCCGCCACACACACCCCAGAGAGCATTGCACTGCCACAGGCATTTCAGAAAACACAGCCTCAAAGGCCACAAAAATGAGGCCCTGATGGTGGGAGCACTGGACATCATTGTCTATAGGTGATAACAGAAGAGTGGGAGGGAGATTGGTGAGCCAGGGGTCTTCGTTGATGATTCTTTGCCACCTGGATCTCCTGGAATACAGTGGCACACAGGCAGGTGGCCTCACCTTACACTGTTCATTACACTGTTACCTGACTTTGTATTTGGGATTATTCTTGTCCAGGAAGTCATGTAGAGTTGATATCTGTGTTCACAGCTGATCTTCCACCTTTGATTGAACACTTCCTGGGGCATGAGATCCATCCCAGGCATAGGGCACATAAAAAGCTGCTGGCTTTTGACCTTGGCCAGAGACTGTAACAGGGATGGGAATGACGATGAGAATGGAGATGGTATTGGGTTGGAGATGGGATGGAAACAGAAATGAGAATTGAGTTGGAGATGAGGATAGAGATGTGATAGAGATAAGTGTGGGGACAGGAATAGAAGTGGTGATAGGAATGGAGGTGGGATAGAGATGGGGGAGGAGATGGAGTTGAAGTTGGTCTTGAGATGGAGACAGAAATGAGGAGAGAATAAGGGATGGAGATTGAGGATGGGGAGGGATGGAAATGGAGCTGAATGTGAGGATAGAGACAGAGATGAGAATGGAGATGGAGTGGAGGTGGGGATAGAAATGGGAATGGAGATGAGGAGGGGGAAGGGGATGTGGATGGGGATGGGATGGAGATAGAGATGGAGATGGGCATAGATAAGAATAGAGAAGGAGATTGAGATTGAGATGGGGAGGAGATTGGGATGGGGATGGAGATAAAGATGGGGGAGGAGATGGAGATGGAGATGGGACTGGGGTTGGGGATGGAGGTAGATATGGGTTTGGAGATGAAGATGGGGTTGGGGATGGTAATAAAGACAGGGAAGGAGATGGAGATGAAGATGGAGTGGGGATGAGGGTGGAAATGGGGATAAAGATAAGGAAGCAGATGAAGATGGATATGGGGATGGGGATATGTATAAAATGGGGAAATGAATGGGGATGAGGGTGAGGGTAGGAATGCGGATGGGGATTGGAATGGAGATGGGGGATGAGGTGGGGATGGGGATGGGAATGAGGTGGAGGAGGAGGTGGAGAGTGGGAGTGGGGTGGGAATAGGAATGTAATAGGGGAAGCCTAAGTGAAGGAAGGCTGTAGACTCTGAAGCTCTGAAACTGGCTTTTGTTGGGCTATGCGGGTGGGAACTACGTACTTGGTCAAGAGAAGGCAAAAAGAAAAGAAGAGGGAGATGCTAATAGTGACGTGAAGGGTGAAGCATCTTTCAGGAGCCAGGGACTCCTGGATGGAGATGGCTCCCTGACTGCCGGCACTCAGAGCCCTCCACCAGGAGACAGGAGGTGAGATGCAGAGTGACATTTTCCTAGGACTCACTGATGGGAGGATATTGATGGGGAGGGTGTGGGAAGCCTGAGCTGTCCGTGCTGATATTAACAGCTCCGCTATGTCATCGTCCATACAACTGAAATCTGTTATTGTCTTATGAGCTTGATTAGCTGTACATATTGCTAACATCTGCTCAGAAATATAACGAGGGATGGAAACACAGCTCCAGTCAGGGTCTGTGTGGGTGGTGCGTGTGACTCAGGTGCAGATCTCCAGAGTGTGTGTGAATGTTTGGGGGGGGTGGGGGGTGTAAGCACCATACTGTGCAAAGAACCCAGGATTTGGAAGGCTAGGGGCCATTCCAGGCTCTGCCACTGACTTAGGGTATGATTGTAGCCAAACCTGTGCCTCTCTCTGATCTCAGTTTGCTTACTTATAAAATGGAAAGTCTAGACCAGAGTTGTCCAACAGAAATATAATGTAAACTACATATGTCACTGTAAGTTTTCTAATAACCACATTAAGATAAGTTTAAAAAAGAAAAGGTGAAATTAATTCTAGTAATATATTTATTAAACCCAATATATCCAAAATATTATCATGTCAACATGTTATCAATATATCTTATGCACTTCTTAAAAAAATTAAGACTTCAGTTTTATACTTACAGCACATGTGAACTTGAACAAACCACATTTCAGGTGCTCCCCAGCCGCATGGGGTATGTGGCTGCTCTATGGGACAGCCGAAATCTAGGGCATTTTCTGATCTCCTCACTAAACTGTGAATGCCCCAAAGGTACGACCATGTTTTATTCTCCCAGTCCTTAGCAAGGAGGCTCAAATAAGAATGTTAATAAGTCACGCTGACAATAAGCACAGCTAATATGTATTGGGTGCACTTTCAAAACACTTTGCAGGCACTACATTACTGAATCTTCACAAGTATCTTATAATTCCATTTTTCAGATCAGGAAACCAGGCTCAGAGAGGTTAAGTAACTTGCCCAAGGTCACACAGCCAGTAAGTGGTACAGCTGATCTTTGAAATCTGGCTAGTCTGATCTACAGCCCACCTCCTTAGGCATTGTCCTATACTACCTCCCTTATTCATAGTCACACAAATAATTAAAATTGCTACCCTGCCTTGCAGGTAACTTACATGTGCCATCACATTTACTCTTCAAAGCAAACCTCTAAGAAGCCAGGCATAGTGGCTCACACCTGTAATCCCAACACTTTGGGAGGCTAAGTTGGGAGGATCGCTTGAGGCCAGGAATTCAAGACCAGCTTGGACAACACAGCAAGACCCTAGCTCTACAAAACATAAAAAAAAAAAAAAAAAAAAAAAAAAACAGGTGTGGTGGCACACACCTGTGGTCCCAGCTACTCGAGAGGCTGAGGCAGGACAACTGATCACTTGAGCCCAGGAGGTCAAGGCTGCCGTGAGCCATGATTGTGCCACTTCACTCCAGCCTGGGTAACAGAGTGAGACCCTGCCTCAAAGAAAGAAAGAAATACAGGAAAGAAAGAAAGAAAGAAGGAAGGAAGGAGGAAGGAAGGAAGGAAGGAAGGAAGGCAGGCAGGCAGGCAGGCAGGCAGGCAGGCAGGCAGGCAGGCGAAGAAAGAAAAAAAAAAGGAGAAGCAATCCTCTCCTCTCAGGACAGTTCTAGGTGTCTGATCTCTATTTGCTCAGTGAAGGTAAGAAAGAATGAATGAGTGATTTTAAAGGAGTCGGCTGCCTGGTTCTGAGCCTCTAGGCTCAGAGTGTATCCTGGAGTGTATCCTGATACCTATTCACCTGCCATCATGAGCCATGCCAGAGTTTTGTGCTAAGCTCTAACTGCAGAGGTCACTGATCTTTGGGGTAACTGAGTAACTAGAGCCACCCACAGCACCAGTTCCTAATGGAACTGGATTATAAGGCATCCATGGAAGGTAAGCGAATGTTCCTGGTGGTTCAAATGTGTACTTACATCTAAAGGCACCAATAGATACAGGCTCCCTTTTTCTTCCCAAAGGTTGAGGTGGCTCAGCTTCATGTCAGAGGCTGGGCTCTGGAGTCAGACTGCCTGAGTTCAAATCCTGGCTCTTGTTCATACTGGCACCGTGAGGGAGTCTGAGCAAGTTGCTTCACCTCTTAAGTTTCCCCATCTGTAAAATGGGAATAAATAAACGCAGCTTGTAGACTGGTGGTGAAGACAGAAAGAATGCACACTCGTTAAGAACTCAAAACAGGTCCTGATTCCTAAGAGTTAGCCGTTGTGGGTTCTTGTGTGGGATCCAGGTTTTCGGTTGAGTTTTGGAAAAGTTAGATGGCAGAATCTGCAATTTCTAGGTAATTGACGTGTTCTGGTGTGTTTTTCCCTTCTTGGAATTCCTATCCCGCTTGCCATCTGTTTTATGCGATCTTATGCTTAATTACAATTCTCCGTCTATTGTTCTCCCATTGTTTTCTGTGTGCTCTGCTTCTCTTGCTGACAGCATGGGTTGGCTCCTTGAATGAATGAATGACTCATACCTGATTTCATTTCACTAGGCCTTGAAATAGAGTTGTCCATGTGTCTGTCGCCCCCACCTGACTGTGAACTTTGCAATGCTTCACCTGTTTCATCACTGGACACCTCCTGGCAGCACCTGGCATCGTTCCCGGCACCTAGTAGGTGTCAGGAAATGTTTGTCGAATTTAATTAAACTTAACTAGAGTGAAAACCTCCTGCAGGAAGGAAAGGCCCATACCTCTTTATTTTCTCTGCTTCCCTCCCTGCGCATGGCCCTAAGCTAGGTAAATCAGAATTGACAGCTTTTCCCAAGCAAGGCTCTAAGATTCTGGCTCCTGTCCTGCTGCTTATGAGGAGGTTAGGGAAATAATAGCAGAAATCACAATAATAGCAAATTCCTACCATATGCTAAGCCTTTTCATGTGCATTAGCTGGTTTTGTCCTGGAAAAATGTCTGCCAAGTATTAATATTATTCCCATTTAGCAAATTGGGGGACTGAGGCTCACGGTTTTGGTGACTTGCCCAAGCATGTGAAGGTGGTGGTGACCGAGCTGGGATTCAGACCCAAGTGTGCCTGATGGCCCAGTCCCTGCCCCTTGTGATGCCCTGCGGTGTCTGGGAGCAAGGGTTTTGACAAACCAGCCAGGGGCAGTGGATGAGGAGAGAAGAGAGGTTGAGTGGGTGGGAGGAGTGGCCAAAAAAATAAGCCAACTTCCAGAAAGGACAGAAGGGAAGACTCCTGGCCACAAATAGCTGTCCAGCTGCCCCCATCCGAGTGTACGGTACCGTCCTCCCTAGCTGACATTCCCGCTCTGTTTTCACTCTCTTCCAAATGCAAGTCAGACCATGTCACTGCTCTCACTGAAAACCTTCAGTGGCTCCCCATTGCTCTCAGGATAAAGAAGAACAACCCATAACCTGTGCTTTAAAGATAAATCAGCCCTCTGGTGGCTAGGGCAGAGGAAGGGGGGAAAGGCCCCAAAGTATAGCAGTTGCTGTTTTTTGTGATGTGAAGATACTCACTGTGACAAGTTACAGACAGTTAACCGCTGGTTCATAAAATTCCTGAAAATGTCATAACCTGCTCCAGCATGCCAGTTCAAGTCATAATCCCCCTGACAGCACGCCACATGCTCTGTGCCCTGCCCATATGCCCAGCCCCACTGGGCACCACATTCTCCCTGGCCTGCCATGCTGTCTCCTGGCCAACCTACTGCTGGGCCCTGGCACAAAAATAAGCCAGGTATGGTGGCACACACCTGTGGTCCCAGCTACTTGAGAAGCTGGGAATCTCAGGGCTTGTTAAAACTCAAAGCTCTTTCTACCTGCCACGCTGTCTCCCACCCACTCTTGTGACCTCAGATCACAGCAGCAATGTGGCTGCTTCAGCAGCATCTGCCTGGAACTCCCAGGCTCAGGCACAGTCCCTTCAACACACTGATGCCTCCAGGGATCTGATGCACTTCACACTTTGATCTGTGCCATCTCTTGATTCCTGTGTGTCTTCTGCACTAAACTGTAAGCTCCAGGAGGGGAGGGCTCTTGTCTATATTCCCAGCAAGGATGTCTTCCTCACTGTAGTGGGTGCCGATGGCACCCCCTGGAGTTTGGCAACATCTGCCTTCTCCCACCCCCAGCACCCAGCATGGACCTGGCCCATCTTAGGTCATCAGTGAACTCTTCCTGAATCTCCCAGTTGAGCCCTTGTCTTCCTGTGCTTCCTTTTGGGGCAGCTCCTCCCACCTCCATTGAAGTGGTGGCCGCTGACACACCAGCCCCCTTCAGCCGCTACCAAGCCCAGAACTTCACGCTGGTCTGCATCGTGTCTGGA
The DNA here is from genome assembly GCF_009828535.3 of Hylobates moloch. Taxonomy (NCBI): domain Eukaryota; kingdom Metazoa; phylum Chordata; class Mammalia; order Primates; family Hylobatidae; genus Hylobates; species Hylobates moloch. Next base: position 16,923,140 of record NW_026652284.1, read on the forward strand.
GGAAAACCAGCACCCACGGTGAGTACCCCTGGAGCACCCAGCTCCTTCCTATCTGCCGGACCACCCTGCTTTGGGGCTGGTCCAGCTGCAGGTGTCTCCACTGTGCCTGGAGAGGGAGTGGTTGGCCAGGGCTGACTCTGTCCCCATCTGCCTTGGTCTGATCCCGTTTACCCATCGGACCAGCCCAGACATCCCTGTGCCCCTGTTGCTCCCCGTCTCCCCATGCTGAGAACCCCCACTCCTCCTGGAGGGAGAGTCCTAGAACTTCACAGCAGGAGCAGCCTTTCAGGGAGCCCAGGATCCAGCATGCCTGACCCCAGTTATTGAGTCCCACGGAGACAAATGAAAGGGGGCCCTGAGAGGAAAAGGGGCTTGTCCCAAGTCACCATGGCACTCCTGATAGAGCTAGGTCTCAAGTCCGTGTCTCAAGCTCCAGGTTCACTGGCATTCCCAGGAGCCCATGTGATCAGCAGGAAGTCCATCTGAAAGAAGGAGGGAGAGGATGGAAGGGAGAGAAGGAAGGGAGAAAGGGAGGTAAGAGAGAGGAAATTCCTTTTTGACCAACTTGTTAGACCCAATGTAGTTTCTTTGATATTTGTCAGTGGAGTTCACGAGATTTTTTATGACCTCTTGAAGGGGGTGGGGTAGGAGGTGCAGCATCCAGAGAGCTGGGGTCCCGGCCCTGCTGTACTCCCAGAACAACCATGAGCAGGGAATCCCCCCTCCCCACCTCTGCCTCTGTTTCTTCAAGGAAGTTGAGGGGGCTGGACAATATTCGTTTTTCAGCTTTTTTAGTAGCACCAGGACCCTTTTGGTCTAAATGATATACAGGGAAGCCTCATATATATGACATTTAAAAGTGAAGAGAGGCCAAGTCACTCTCATTGACATGTGAAGCACCTCTTTAGAACCCGTAGGCTTCCATGAAACCTGTGTGGAGAACCTTCGGGCTACGTATCCTTTCAATTTTGACATTTTATAATACTTTGGGTCTTGATCCTATGAGTTTCATACAGTACTAGGATTTAGCAAGGTGTGGAGCTAGAGCAATGGGTACATAGGGTTACAGTTCAAGACGGGAGCCAAATGGTTCCCCTCATTCCAGACCCAATTGTCTCCCAGGCATGGTCCAATGGTGCGGCCTTGGGAATCTAGGCCAGCCCTGCCTTGGGACCTGGGGCAGGTTGGTAAATGGGTCTGTAGAGGTCCAGGACAGGGCAGTAAGCAGGTGCACAGAGACACAGGTAAGGCAGCGGGCAAGGGCACAGGTATGCAGAGACACAGGTGAGGCAGTGGGCAGGGGAGTAGAGACACAGGTGGGGCAGTGGGCAGGGGCACAGAGGCACAGGTGGGGCAGTGGACAGAGGCACAGAGGGACAGGTGGGGCAGTGGGCAGAGGTGCAGAGACACAGGTGGGGTGGTGGGCAGGGGAGTAGAGACACAGGTGGGGCACTGGGCAGGGGCACAGAGACACAGGTGGGGCACTGGGCAGGGGAGCAGAGACACAGGTGGGGCACTGGGCAGGGGCACAGAGACAGGTGGGGTGGTGGGCAGAGGTGCAGAGACACCGGTGGGGTGGTGGGCAGAGGTGCAGAGACACAGATGGGGTGGTGGGCAGGGGAACAGAGACAAGCCTCAGTCCCTAGGAAGTGGACCCAAAAAGGTAGCTTCAAAGCCAGTTGCTGAAAGCAGGACGTGACCCCAGATTTTCCCCTTTGGAAGCCATGGACAGGTCTAGTCTCCCTAAAATCAGGAAAGCTGTTTTTTTCTCACAAGGAAAAAGTCCTTTCCTGAAAGGCACAAAGAAAGGCTTTTCACAGCCCAGGGGCTGCAAGAAGACCCCTCCTACCCAGCCTGTCTGCCTACCCAGACATTTGTGACACGGCAATAAAACATTCAGATACAGACATGCAAAAGAACCTCATCTCCCCAAATCCCAGGCATCTTATGTTTGCCTGAGACATCAGAACTTTAAAGTAATTCTTTGATATAAATTGCAAACCTGCATTTAAAGCACTTTTCAAACAGACAAAAGAAAAGAAGAAAATAAATGGGGGAATTAAAAAAACCAGCGCAGGCTATCATGTGCATAAGAGATTCTTTGTTGGCATTATGAACTCCGACAAAAATCCTACATTTCATACCTCCCATCCCCTCCCACCTCCTTCACCCCCCTGCAGCCCCTCCCTCCACACACTTTCCTTCCGCTCCCCCACCTGTGTCCCAGAGAGCTGCATCCCACTCTTCCCTCTCCCGCCCCCCTATCGATTTATTTATCTGATTTATTAAAAATACTCCCAATCCCCTCAGGCCTCTGGGCACATGTACCAAAATAAAAAGACAGCAAATTAAATTAAATGCCACCTCGCAAAACTTGAGTTCCCCATCAGCAGAGAAAGCGAGGAGATGCTTGCTCTCACCTCATCCCCGCACCTAGCTTCCTCCCACACATGCACCTGTTTTCCGCCTTCCATCTCCAAAACGCACACCCACAGAGATTCTTTCTTCCCTGATCCTCTCCCAACATCTCACTTAATCTCCGGTGCCTTCCATTTTTCCCTCATCCCCATGCCCTCCCTGAGTGGGCATGGACCATACCCTTGGACCCCAGGTGGCTGGCCATGGTGTAGGCCAAAGTCCCCACTTCCCACGTGGTTCCACTGACTCATCCAACAGCCCCATGAAGCAGGTGTCTTATTCTTCTCTTAACAAGTGAGGAAACTGAGGCTCAAAAAACCTCACCAGTTGGTAAATGATGGGATTGGGCTAAGCCTCTGCCCCAAGGGCCTGCATGTGTTCCCATTGTACCACTCTGGCTCATAGTTCTTGGGGGTGTTGAAGGGAAAGGAGTGGGGTGAGGGCTACTGTCTAGACTACTACGCTCTGGAAGAACTGGCATCCTGTGCCCAGTTCATGGGAGAGCCCATTGGGAGGTTGAAGTTAGTAGCACAGAATCATTTTCCCACACCCTCCTTGCAATGGCAGGTTTATTTCAAACGAGATGGGGAACAAATCGACGCAGTGCCCCTATCAGAGCCACCAGCTGCGAGCTCCGGCCCCCTCCAGGACAGCAGGCCCTTCCGCAGCCTTCTGCACCGTGACCTGGATGACACCAAGATGCAGAAGTCACTGTCCCTCCTGGACACCGAGAACCGGGGTGGGCTACCCTACACAGAGCGCCCCTCCCGTGGCCTGACCCCAGATCCCAACATCCTCCTCCAGCCAACCACAGAGAACATACCAGAGACGGTCGTGAGCCGTGAGTTCCCCCGCTGGGTCCACAGCGCAGAGCCCACCTACTTCCTGCGCCACAGCCGCACCCCGAGCAGCGACGGCACTGTGGAAGTACGTGCCCTGCTCACCTGGACCCTCAACCCACAGATCGACAACGAGGCCCTCTTCAGCTGCGAGGTCAAGCACCCAGCTCTGTCGATGCCCATGCAGGCAGAGGTCACGCTGGGTAAGACTTGGTGGGGGCCCTTCTGTAGAGCCCTTGCAGACCCGGGTATGGGGAGAGCCTTGGAATAGAGTTCCCGGGCTGAGGACAGCCATGGAGAGGGGGAGGAGATGGAGCAAACTGGAGTCAGGATGAGCACAAATGGTAGAGTCAGGTTCTTAGGGAGGTTTGCTGAGCTGGACTGGAGAAGATGGGAGGTACCCACAGGCCAAGGTAGTTTGCTGGGTTGAGCCAAGAACAGGAGAGGTCGGAAGAGTTTGCTGGATAGGGTCAGGGACACAGGAGATCAGGGAGGTCAGAGGAGTTGCTGGATTAGGTCAGGAACGTAGGAGGTCTGGGAGGTCTTCTGGAAGGGTCAGAAACAAGAGATTGAGGAGATTTGCTGGGTTGGGTCAGGAACATGAGAGATTGGGCAAGAGCAAGGGAGTCGCTGGGCTGGGTCAGCAACATGAGAGGTCAGGGAGTTTGCACAGTCCAGATAAAAAAATGGAAAGTCAGAGAAATATGCCAGATTGGTGTTAAAAACAGGGGAGGTTTTCTAGGTCAAAAGTGGAACCAGGAAGTTTGCTGGGTAAATAAAGAATACACAAGAGTCGGGTTTCTTCAGGAAGGGTTGCTGAGTCAAGTCAGAAGCATAGAAGGTCAACGTGAAGACCAGGGGAGGCCAAGATTTTTCGAGTCAGCCTCAGGAGCACAAGAGATCAGGGGACATTTGTCGGGTCAAGGAGGGGAAACTCGAGGTCATGGCATGCTCAGGGGAGTTTTCTACATCACAGGTGGAACCTGGGAGGTGATAGGGAGATTTTCTGGATTGCATATGAGCCCAGTGAGCTCAGAAGATAGCTGCTGCATGAGGGTTGCGAACCTGGGAGGTTGCAGGCTTGCTGGATCAGGTTCGAGAATTCTGAAAGTCATAGGAATTTTTGCCAGGTTGGGGTCAGGAACACATAGGACTTGGAAGGATATCACTCTGGCTTACACTTTTAAGCACAATGAAAACCCTGTCATCTGTGGGTATGTGGGAGGCAGGCAAAGAGGACACTGGCTGCTCACAGCCAGCTCAGCCCAAGAACCCAATCCCTGTCCATGATCTGCTCCTCTCCCCACAGAGCACCAACCCAGGGATCCCCAAAGCAGTTCCCCAGTAACTCACTCCCTTCCCCTTATAGTTCTCCTCCCCACTGACTCAGGGAAGGGAAAGGGGAGATGTGGAATCTTCGCTGCTGCTGGAAATATACAAGACTCATCTCCAGTTGTTTGTATGGACTGGGTGGGCAAGGGCAGGGGATGGGCACGATGACCTCTACTTGTCCTTTCCCCTATGTCCTTTGAACCTTGATCTGCAGCCCCCAGCAGCTCCTCCCTGAGCCCGAGATGCCTGGGCTCATACTCCAAAACTCCTGTAGTGTTCAGCGGCTGCCTGGAGCAGTCCACAGCCTCTAACCCAGGCCACTCATAACCAAGGACTGAGAGCAGTAACTGACAAGAATTGGGACTGCAGCTTGTGTCAGGTGTTCTAGAGAGCTTCTGTTTCAGCTGGACCACCAGAAAACCTAACACCTCCTCAGTATCAAATACCAAAGAAAAGGCATTCTTGTGCGGATAGTATGTACTATGTGCCAGGAACATCTGCAAGGATTCTCACCCAATTCTCACAAGCACAAGTTGGCTGTGTAGTCCCATTTTGCATATGAGCAAAACTGAGGCTCAAGTTGGTAGAGTCCTTTGCCAAGTCATTAACTTTGTATGTGGCACTGTTGAAATTTCAAGCCAAGTTTATTGGTGCCCTCTTCACTCACTACCATGCCAACCACTGAACTCACCAGCCCCAGGGCTGGGTGTCTCGGCTGGTTATGGGACTGGTTCCCTGAAGATCCATTACAATGGCCCTTGGATTTTTCTCTCTCTCTCTCTTTTTTTTTTTTTTTTTTTTTTGACAGAGTCTAGCTCTGTCGCACCCAGGCAGGAGTGCAGTGGGTGATCTCGGCTCACTGCAACCTTAGCCTCCCGGGTTCAAGCGATTCTCCCGCCTCAGTCTCTCAAGTAGCTGGGATTACAGGTGCCCACCACCACATCCGGCTAATTTTTTTTTTATTATTATTTTTAATAGAGACAGGGTTTCACCATATTGGCCAGGCTGGTCTCAAACTCCCAAACTCAGGTGATCCACCTGCCTCGGCCTCCAAAGCGCTGGGGTTACAGGCATGAGCCACCACACTCAGCAGCCCTTTGATTTTCACAGGCCACCTGCCGATACTGAAACTAACAATAAAGGCTAACATTTAGTGAGCACCTACTATATGCCACAGACTGTGGCTTCTCTTATATTAACCCAGTGAGACAGGCACCATTATTATCCCATATCACAGAGGAGGAAGCTGAGGCTCGGGGGTTGCCCAAGGTAAGTGGGGGAGAATTCAAAGGCTCCAGAGTCTGCTCTAAGCCGCTCACTCTGCCTCCTCACGGCGTCCCTCTGTCATAGGTGCCCACTTCCTGGGTACTCTTTGTTCATCATTCCATAAAGATATCACAAGCAGGGCCACGCACAGTGGCTCATGCCTTTAATCCTAACACTTTGGGAGGCCAAGGCAGGTGGATCACGAGGTCAGGAGTTCAAGACTAGCCTGACTAACATGGTGAAACCCCATCTCTACTAAAAAAAACAAAAAATACAAAAATTAGCCGGGCATGGTGGTGCATGCCTATAATCCCAGCTACTCAGGAGGCTGAGACAGGAGAATCACTTGAACCCAGGAGGCAGAGGCTGCAGTGAGCCGAGATCGCACTACTGCACTCCAGCCTAGGTGACAGAGTGAGAATTCATCTCAAAAAAAGGAAAAAAAAAAGATATTACAAGCATCACTTAAGGCCAGGCCCTGTACTAGGTGCTGGGATCTTCTCAACCCAGATCCTGCTCCTACCCCTCTCTTGGTCCTCCCACCTTGCCAGCCCTTCACTCCTCTCTCTGGACCCTCCATCCTTCCATGGCCTCTTCCTCCCCTGGCAGAGCAGCCTCCACCCTTCACCTGGTTGCTTCATTTATGAAAGCCCCCTCCTGCCCCTCTTGTGGAAGCTCTGGCTTCCAGCAGGGTGGCACCCTTGCCCCACCCCACCAAGAATAAGGATGAGAAAGACGAAAGGCCAGATACAGACTTCAAGGCAGGTGGTGAAAAGTGAGCTTGTAGCTGACATCTCCTAGTGATGGGAGGGGGTGTGCCTCTGCTGGCCTGTGTGACCCCCATCAACAGCACCTCAAACCACATTAAAGCACTTGCCTGCTCTGTCCTGGATCCAAGGCCCTCCCTTAACTGGAGCTGCCTCTGTGGGCACCCCCACTCCCCATCATCAGAGCAAAGGAAAGAAGGGCCCACTTATAAGCAGTGGGCCTGGACAGGCAGGTCTGCACACACTGAGGGATTTGGGGCATGGGGACACAGCAGGGCTACCAAGATGAAGGGCCCTAATTGGGTGGGTGAGTAAAGAGACACCTGGGCTGACTTCCTAGCCTCCCTCGACTGCTGAGTGAGAACTCAGACTTCTTAACGTCTCTGAGTCTCAGTTTTCTGACCTGATGAAGGGGGAGAATAGTAACTGCACAAATGTTTTGAGCACCTACTCAGAGCCAGGCTCACTGCAAGATGCTTTCCTCACCAGGTCTCCTTTAAATCTGCAGTGAACCTGTGAGGCCGCTGACAGTTGCTATCATATTATTCCCATCTGAGAGGTGAGGGACTCAGGTTTAGAGTAACCTTTCTTAGGTCAGCCAGCCAAGGCTGTCTGGCCCCAGAGCCCATGTTCTTAGCCACTGTGCTCTACAGCCCACCTGTCAGGGCTGTGGTGAGGCGTCACTGAGCCAGGGGGTGTGACCAGTGGAGTGTTCCATGAGCCCAAGGGTCGTGAGTGTATGCACCTTGCACCATCAGGGCACCCTGCACTCTGGGTGAGACAGTGGGATGGATTAGGTGACCTCAGAGCACAAAATCCAATCATTCAACAAGGATTTTGAAGACCAGGCCAACGAGGGTGGGGCGTGTCTCCCTGCAATGAGCCTTCGCTCCTCCTCTTCCCTTGCACGGATGCCCTCCCCAGCTGAAATGCCACCCCTCCAGGAAGACTTCTCTGACCCTCCCCCAACCCTTCGAGCTGTTCGTGCCTCTTCTGAGTTCTTGTCTCACCAGATTTGTACCTTTCTTGTGATCTGGACCACAGATGCCTGAGCGTCCTGGCACCCATCTCACTAAATGGCAACCATGTCCTTCCCATTGATCAAACCAGAAGCCTTGCAGTTCCCCACATTTTCCACTCTTTCCTCCTATCCCACATGCAAACCGTCATTAAGCCCTGGCAGCTCGACTTCAGAATATATCCCAAATCTGCCACTCCTCACGGTCTCCTCTCCGAATACCCAACCCAAGCACCATCAGTTCAAGCCTGGGTTATTAGAGTAGCCTTCAAACTGGTCGTTCTGCTTCTACTTTCGCCCTATCCTATTTCCCACCCGGATTGATCTACTTAGAATATAAATCAGATCATGACACCCACCCACAACCTTCCTGTGGTAGACAAATAGATTGATAAAACAGGATAGAGTCCAGAAATAGACCCACATACACAGAGTTCATTGATTTTTGCCAAAGACCCCCAAGGCCGTTCAATCAGGAAAGAGAAGTTCTCTTAACAAATGACCCTGAAACAAATGAATAGGCATAAGGAAAAATTGAACCTGGACCCCTACCTCGCACGCACACAAAAATTCATTTGAAATGAATCATGGATTTAAACGTAAAAGTCAGCATTGTGAAGCCTCTAGAACAAAACATAGACTTTGTGAAATTGGTGTAGCAAAGGTTTCTTAAAGTGGTCACAGAATAAAAACTAAATAAAAACTAAATGATAAATTGAAATTCGGTAAATTGGACTTAATCAAAAATTAAGTCTTCTGCTCTTATAAAGATATCCTTGAGAAAAATGAAACGCAAACTATAGAATGAGAGAAAATACTCTCAATACATATATCTGACAAAGCATTTGTAACCAGAATATATAAAGAACTATGACAAATCAATAATGTAAGACTACCCAATTTTTTAAAAAAGAAAATATACAGATGGCTAATAAACATGTAGAAACGTACATTACATTATTAGTTATTACAGAAATGAATATTCCAACCTCAATGAGACAGCATTTCACATCTATTAGACTGGCTAAAATTTTAAAAACTGACAATACCAGATGTTGACAAGAATGTAGAACAATCAGAATTCTCATGCTTTGCTGGCTGGAGAATAAAATGGTACTACTACTTTGAAAAACTGGCAGTTTCTTACAAAGATAAAAATATTTCTGCTCTTATGACCCAACAATTTCACTCCTAGGTATTTACCCAAGAGAAATGAAAACATATGTCCACAGCAGCTTTATTCATGACAACAGCAACAACAACAGAACTGTAAATAATCTAAATGTCCATAATTAGAAAAATGAATAAACAAATTTGTAGTATATTCATATAACAAAATACTTTTTATCAATACAAATGAATAAACTCATGATACCTGCATTAGCATGGATGGAGCTCAAAAACATGTTGATCAGGCTGGGCACGGTGGCTCACACTTGCAATCTCAGAACTTTTGGAGGCCAAGGCAGGTGGATCACTTGAGGCCAGGAGTTTGAGACCAGCCTGGCCAACATGGTGAACCCTCGGCTCTACTGAAAATACAAAAATTAGCTTGGTATGGTAGCTTACGCCTGTAGGCCCAACTACTTGGGAGGCTGAGGCAGGAGAATCCCTTGAACCTGGGAGGTGGAGGTTGCAGTGAGCCGAGATTGCACCACTGCACTCCAGCCTAGGCGATAGAGTAAGACTCCGCTTTAAAAAACAAAAAAAAAATGTTGATCAAAAGAAGCCAGATGACAGAGTACTCACTGTGTGAGTCCATTTATATGAAATTCTAGAACAAAAAATAAATATCCATTGATAGAAATGGAACCATGTTGGCCTATGAAGAATGGAAATTGACTGGAAGGAGGCCTCTGCTCGAGTCCTCTACTCAGAGGGTCCTTCCTTGAACACTCTATCTAAAGCAGCCTCTCCCTCCTGGTTCCTTCTACCCCTTCTCTTGCTTTGTTTTCTTACATAACTAATTTCCACCTGCAAGTATATTCTATATTTGCTTACTGTCTGAATCACCCACAAGGTAGGAAATGAGATTTGGTTTTAGATGTAATGGCAGTCAGGTGAACTGGCTTGAAAAATTCATTCTTCATATATTTTTTAACTGTGATAAAATTTATCTATTGGGAAATGCAGGTCCTTCAGTGCACAATGTGACAAATTTGAATAAATGTGAATGCTGGTGTAACCACCACCCCAGTCAAACTCTGGGCATTCTCATCACCCACTAGAATTTAAATGGCACATGGGCAGGGTCTTTATCTGCCTAATTCACAGAGTACAGGGCTCAGAACAACCCCAACATAGTTCTTAATAAACAACTGTTTAATAATTAATTAATTAATGCTTTTCTAGGTTGTTGAGAAGATTAAGTAAGGCAGTGCATACAAAGTGCTTATAGTAACAGGCGGAGCAAATATTCAGGAAACATAAGCTACTGTTATTATTCATCATAGTATCTCCAACAGTGACCCTGGATAGCGACCACCACAAATTAGGTATACAATAATTAGATGGATAGAGCAAATGAATAAATGGATGGGTAAGCAAATTGGTAGGTTTATGGGTAGGCATTGGTGGATGTTTGAATAGATGAATGAATAAAATGAATGCTTGGATGGATGGAAGGATGGATGGATGGATGGATGGATGGATGGATATTTGGATGGATGTTCGGATGGATGGATGGATATTTGGATGGATGTTCGGATGGATGAATGGATGTTCGGATGGATGAATGGATGGTTGGATGGATGGATGGATGTTTGGATGGGTGGATGGATTGACGGATGGATGGATGGATGGATGGATGGATGGATGGATGGATGGATGGATGAGTAGTTTAGATGGATGAATGTTTGGATGGATGGATGAATGGATGTTTAGATAGATGTTTGGAGGGATGGATGAATAGGTGGATGTTTGGATGGATGGATATTTGGATGGATGGATGGATGGATGGATGGATGGATGGATGGATGGATGGATGGATGAGTGGGTGAATGGGTGACTGATTTTCTTAGAAAGCATCCAGAATTCCTGGGGGAAACCTACAGGAGCTTTTCCTTGAGATTCCACAGTACTATCCTTGCATCAGGATGCTCAGGAGAGGTAAGGAAGGCAACTTATATGTCCAGGATCTTTTTCATTCCCTGAACAGATAGACATCACTTTACATTTCACATTGCAGTCTGATGTCCCTCCTCCATTGTCATTTTCAGAGTATTTCCTCAAGCAGGGTGGTAGCCTATTCTCCCCATTTACAAGTTAGAAAACTGAGGCCCAACAAGTTGAAATGGCTCATCCAAGTCATGCAGCCAGAAAGTAGAGGGCTAGGTGTCAATCCTGGGTCTCTGGACTCCTGCTCTTTCTCTATGTCCAGGGCTTGAGAGGCAGCAAAGTCCGGAGACTAAGAGCATTCCTTTTGGGCACTCTCAGCCATTGTGGTCTAGAAGCAGGCAAGTGGGGCCAGGTTTTAATTGTCTGGAGCTGCTAATGGGCCAGGCTCTGAGTGTCAGGAGCCTGAGGGTGGAAGGAGTGAGGAGGCTGAGAGCAGCTGGCTTAGCTTCCGGAAGCAACATCTCAACACAGCAGTGAAGGAGGGAGTCAGGGACCATCTGCTGCAAATGCACTTGTCTAGTGGCAGCCGCCAGGATAGAGCTTGAAAGCAACAAGGGAGGACCAGACCCCTCTTCTGCCCACCCTCTGTGCCCCTCAGGATCAGATGCACACAGGAGCCCAGGAGCCGGGGTGCCCTGGGTGGAAGAAGGCACCCATCTCTGCCCCACCTCCGCCCCTGGGCTCTGAGCCTCCCTCTGAAGCCCTATGTGCCATCACGTCTTGTTACTGGTACTTCCTGTAGTGGGACCTTGGACAAGCCACTGCCCCCTTGGAGGGCTAGTTCTATGACCTGCACAATGGATTTCGTGATAACCTGCCTCGTAAGTACCAGAATGGTGTGACCATCCTAAAATGCCTAAAATGGAGTCTAGCGCATGTTCGACACCTGAGAAAGGCTGGTTCCTTCTTCCCTTAGAACCAGCAGGCCCGTGTCCAGGCCCGAAGGAGTAAGGCAAGCCCTTTAGAAAGCAGGGCAGTGAGGAATCTAACCTAGAAGGGAAAGGTGCCTGCCCCTGCCCTCCAGGGCTCCAGCCTACTCCAGGACCAGGATGCCTTTCAGCGCCCTCTCCTGGCTGCAGCCAACAATGCCACCCCAGCAGCACTTGAAGAACGTAAAGAGCCACCAAGATTACTCAGGGCCAGACTGCCCTAGGCCTGGTTTCCCATCTGCAAATCGATGTCTACAGCACTTGAGAGTTCATTTTAAAACCCAGAAACTTACTTGGGCTCCCTGAGCCCTCATTTCCTTGTGGCGACAATCTCAAAGGCTGGAAGGCTAAATGAGATTATGCATATGGCACTTCATGTAGGTCCTGGCTCTCAGGACGCGCTAAACAAATGTTAGCCATCAAAGCTGCCACTGCCTGATGTTCCTAATGGCCCCGCGTGTTAGGCAAGGGGTATCATTGTTCCCATGTTGCACTTGGGAATGCGAAGGGGAGCCACTCATCCAAGGGTGCAAAGAACAGATTAGAACTCAGCTCTCAGGTATCCCAGGCCAGTGGCCCTTCCACACGACCGGCTGGCAGATGCAGCTGTAGAACCAGCCCTTCCCTACCCAGCTATTCCCTCCCCTTGGTGCAAGCCCTGATCTTCCCACGCATGCTTCCCTAGACCCATGTGGCATTTCAGATGTCTTGCTCATGGTTTAATTAATAGTCCTTTGGTTTCATTCTCGGAGAATGAAATTGGCAGTGCCTGGGAGACCACCCACATCTGCCAACTGCTCTGATTTCCATTCTAAGAGCTTTGAGTCAGAAAGAGAGGTCTGGGGACCAGCAAGGAAAGGTGGGGGTAATCCCAGGGCAGCCCCAGGGCCTCAGGACAAAACTTTTCCACCCTTAGAAGATGTTTACACAGAGTAGCACAAAGCATAGAGTACCAGACAAAACCCTCACCCCTTCCTCCAGCCCTGGAAACTCAATGGGTTCTGTCTCCCAACCCCCTTCCCTCCCTGACCTGCCTCTGTCCCATGCCCTGGCTGTTCCCCGTGCCTGAATATGCCTCATGAGCTTCACAGCTCGGCTTAAATGTCACCTCCTTGGAAGAGGCACCCTGACCACTATCTGAGGATGTCACCCACCAACTCTGAGCCCCCTTCCCTTGGTCTAGTGATGTGCATGGAGCACTGTCACTCTCATCCTGTTTTGCGTATGTGTTTGTTTGCTTATGAACTCTCACCCCTACTGAAGTGGGAGCTCCATGTCAGCAGGCACTGGGTCTTGTTCACCACCATATCCTCAGCTCTGCTCCAAATGGCTGGCTCCATAATTACTGTTGAGTGAGTGAGTGAGTGAGTGAGTGAGTGAGTGAATGAATCTGGGGAAAAGAGTGCTGGCGAGAATGTCAGGAAACATGGGTAACTGGCTCTGTGAGTGACCTTGGATAAACCTCTACATTATCCATGGAGCTCTGTTTCTCAGCTGGAACAAAGGGAACAAACCCAATGATCCCGAGTGGCTCCTCCATCCCTGATATTCTCAGGCGTTGTTCAGAGGATAGCCATGCCCTTGGGCATCTTGGCTTTCAAGCTCAGAGATATAAAGGGACTGAATAAGAGGTGATACAAGAAAGTGAGGAAGAGAGGCAGGGAGGCTGGGCACAAAGAAGGAGGTGGTCTTTCTTCCCACACCGTGTCCACCCCTACCCAGAGGTTCTAGAAAAATCCCACTGGGAAGATTAACCTGTTAGAAAGAGCACTGACGCAGGAGTAGGAGACCCTCACCTTGATCTTGGCTCTCCTCAAGGTGTGACCTTTGGAAAATCACTTCATGACTCTCTGAGGCCCAGTTAACTCAACTGGACAATGGGGCTGATGACACCAGAAACCACCTCGCAAGGGCGTAGCGTGGGTGGGAGTTGGGGGTACCTCAAGTCTGGCTGCTGGCGCAGGCTGCTCCCCATCAGCAGCCTAGTAGCACGTGCCCCAGGTAAGTTTCCCTCCCTGACCCCACTGTCCACTGGGCCTCTCTGATCTTGTCCCTCATGGCACTGGCTTGTACTTGTCTGTTTGTCTTTCTTCCCCACTGATGTGTGAACCCCCCAAAGGCAGGAATCCTGTCCTTTATACACCCTTGACTCCCCAGGTCCTAGAGAGCATCTGATTCATTGCATGGGCTTAGGGAATATGTCTGAATGAATGAATGAGCACACTGAGCTTCTAACAGAAGCAGCTGATCCCAAGGATGTTGATTGCTAGACTGGAACTTTCTCTTCCATGTACCCTGTCCCTCCTTTCCTTACTCTCTCTGACCTGGCCTTTCTCTCCCTACAGTTGCCCCCAGAGGACCCAAAATTGTGATGACGCCCAGCAGAGCCCGGGTAGGGGACACAGTGAGGATTCTGGTCCATGGGTTTCAGGTCAGCCTCTCTCTGAGCATCTGGGAGGGTGGTGGGAGGTGATAGAGGCACCAACCCAGCACCAGCATTCCTGGCGGTCCTCTCTAACACCCTTCCCTCGATCCCCAGCCACATCCAGTGGGTTTCAGTTTCCCAATGTGTAACTGGGAGAATTGGCTCCCATGAGGAATGGCAAAGAGGTGCATGCATGTTTCACACCTTCTAGAACTCAGAGTAAACCTAACTCTTCAACAAGACATTCTCTTAAGTCCCAGACTCCTTCTCCTCCTGGAGTTCAGGGCAGCCACTCCTAACACGTCGGATGAGAATGCTGTGCCAGCCCTGGCCAGGCATGCCCCTGACCCCTTGCTGCTCTGGCAGAATGGGCCCTTCTGTGACCCAACTCTCCCCTGATCTGGCCAACAGAACGAAGTCTTCCCGGAGCCCATGTTCACGTGGACACGGGTTGGAAGCCGCCTCCTGGACGGCAGCGCTGAGTTCGACGGGAAGGAGCTGGTGCTGGAGCGGGTTCCCGCCGAGCTCAATGGCTCCATGTATCGCTGCACTGCCCAGAACCCACTGGGCTCCACCGACACGCACACCCGGCTCATCGTGTTTGGTATGGCACGCTCAACTGGGGACTGGGAGAACAACCACAGGGGCGTGTCCTTGCTGGGAGGTATCCCCAGGAGGAGGAAGCAGCAGGGGCCCAAAATTTTGGGCCTAAATCCGCTAAATTTGCCCTGAGAGGGTGCCCTACTGGGAGGCAGGGTCGCTCAGTGGTTACAACTATAAATCAGCTTCAGACTCAGAAAGAACCTTAGGCAAACTGCTTAACCTCTCTCACTTTCTCCATCTGCAAAATGGGGCTTATACTATCCAGCTCCCCTGAAGGTTGTGTGGCTGCACTGAGACAGTGCATGTGATACCACACAGCAGGTGCTGGGTAAAGGGCCATTCCTTCCCTGAGCTCTGAATGCCATCCACCCTTTGGTTCTCTTTCTGTTTCTTTCCAACAGAAAACCCAAATATCCCAAGAGGAACGGAGGACTCCAATGGTAAGTCTCCACCCTCAGGATTTTTTGCTTAAAAGGGAGTGGCTTTTGAGGCGCCAGAAAGCTCTGGTCCCCCAAAGTTCCCATATGCATACCCTTGCCACTCCCTGACACCTCAGGCAGGTCATTGCCCAAGGTAGGGCAGAGTCAGGGTCCAAAGTGGGCAGAGGTGGGGACTGAGGCAATAAAAAGGGACTCAGCCTGCCAAAGCAGCCAGCTGAGATTTCCGGGGCCAACTCTGCCCCATCTCACCATCCATGGCATCTCTGGCCCTCTTAACTCAGAGCTCGGTCTCACAGTCCATGGCATCTCTAGCTTTCTTAGCTCAGAGCTCGGCTGCCCTGACCTCAGAAGGGTGTGTCCAGCCTCAACCGTGGGGCTGCATTCTGAGACTCCGGACCACTCCATAGGGCGGTTGGGAGCATCAGTGGATGTCTCAGGGCCCTTTATACTGTCCTCCCTGGGATTCCCCCAACCTGCTCCAGCCTGAGCACCACCCCAAGGGGCCCAGACGCTGCTCCCAGACCTGCCACACCCCCTTCCTACATGGAGCCAATCTCACAGTTCACAATGGAGGTTCCCATTCTTGGTCCTCACTGCACCACCCTCATGGCCTCTAGAAAATCTGACTGCAGCCCAGCAAGCCTAGGGGTAGGGGAGGAGATCATGGACAGTTAGGTGGCCAGGTGGCAGAGCTGGGCTTCGAATTCAGTTTGTCCTGATGCTGAAATCCGGTGTCTTTGCTGGGCACCTGAAGGCTCTGCTGTTCTGGAACGGGGTTGGGTTTGCAGGCCCTGACCCTTTCCCTGCCTCCTGGCACAGGTTCCATTGGCCCCACTGGTGCCCGGCTCACCTTGGTGCTCGCCCTGACAGTGATTCTGGAGCTGACGTGAAGGCACCTGCTCAGCCACTCCATCAGGCACTGACATCTCCGTGACCGGTTTTCATTTCTTTTCTAAACTATTTCCAGTCTTGTTCTTAGTCTCTTTCCATCTGTGTCTTGGCTTCTTCAGTCAGTTTAATTAAAACAAACAGAACAATTTTCCCCACCTCGGTCCGTGGCTCTGCATTCTTTATCTGTTCAGTAGCAGCAACTGGGCCCCTCCTTCTGGCATTCAGCACTGGGACAGACACTGAGAGGGGAATGGCAAGAGAGATGGAAGTCATGCTCTTCCCAAATGAACAGTGGACATGGGGCTCACTATCTCACTCAAGTCCTAGCATCCAGGCGTGGAATGTGGCCAGAGACTTGAGAAATCCAAATTCCTCAGGGCTAAGTGTAATAGTCAGCTGTTAACACAATAATGCTGCATAACAAACCAACCCAAACCTCAGTGGCATGCAACAACAAGCACTTGTAATTATGTTCATGTTCAGGTTGAAGTGGTTCAGCTGATCTAATCTAGGCTCAGCTTGGCAGTTCTGCTTCAGGCAGCAGGTCAACTGGGCTGGACTCCAAGCTGTGGGTTGGGTTCAGGCCTCCTCCATGGGTTGGTTTGCTCCATGGGTGTTTGTCTGGGGCCCACACTAAAGGAGAAGTGACTACCTGACATTTGATGCTCTTATGGTAGATCACCAAAGCTCAAGAAGAAATTCAAACCATTCCAGCATGTTTAAGGCCTCTGCCTGTGTCATGTCTGTGAACACTCCTTTAGCCAAAGCAAGTCACCTGGCAAAGGCTGACATCAGTCAAGGTCACATGTATGTCAGTGGTAGAGGTTTCTCAGAACTTTCTACTCAACCACTACAAATTCATCATGCCATTCAGCTATTAACTCAGAGAGAAGGGCCGAGAGTCTTTGGAGAGGGGTGGGGTTGGCCTCTCTGAGCCATGGTCAAGACCTGGGATTCACCAAGAAGAGCCCATGGAAGATTGTAAGCCGCCTGGATAGGGTCGGCCCTGCTGCAGTAACATATTGAGCCCAGAGTCTTACTGCCTTAACACAGTTGATGTGGTTTGGATCTGTGTCCCCACCAAATCTCATGGTGAAATGTAATCCCCAGTGTTGGAAGTGTGGCCTGGTGGGCGGTGTTAGGATCATGCGGGCAGATCCCTCATGAATGGCTTAGTGCCATCCCTTTGGTGATGAGTGAGTGAGTTCTCATGAGATCTAGTTGTTTAAAAGTGTGTAGCACCTCCCCATTCTCAACTGACTCTCTCTCTTGCTCCTGCTTTTGCCATGTGACGTGACTGCTCCTGCTTTCCTTCTTGCCACAAGTAAAAGCTCCCTGAGTCCTCCCCAGAAGCTGAGCAGATGCTGGCAGCATGCTTCCTATACAGACTGCAGAACCATGAGACAATTAAACCTCTTTTCTTTATAAATTACCCAGTCTCAGGAATTTCTTTATAGCAATGCAAGAACAGCCTAAGACAACAATAAAGATTTATTTTGGGCTCATGAGAAGCCCAAGTAGGTTAAGCAGGCCTGTTCCATCTTGTAGCTACATCACCTGGAATACGTGGCTTCCAAAATCCCCAGGGGAGGAGAAGAGAAGGCTGGAGTGTCACTGTGGTAGGCAGAATAATGCCCTCTCACCAAAGATGTCCATATCCTAACCCCTAGAACCTGTAAATATGTTACCTTCCATGGCAAAAGGGATTTTGCCGATGTAATCAAGTTAAGCATCTTCAGATGCAAATATCAGCCTGGATTATCCAGGTGGGCTCAATGTAATCACAACGTCCTTATAAG
Source organism: Hylobates moloch (assembly GCF_009828535.3). Classification (NCBI taxonomy): domain Eukaryota; kingdom Metazoa; phylum Chordata; class Mammalia; order Primates; family Hylobatidae; genus Hylobates; species Hylobates moloch. The sequence continues at coordinate 16,940,984 of NW_026652284.1, forward strand.
AGGGAGGCAAGAAGGTGAAAGGCAGTAGAAGGAGATGTGATGGCAGAAGCAAGAGATAGGAATCACTCACGGAAGGGGCCACAAGCCAAGGAATTCAGGCAGGCTCTAGAAGCAAAAAGGGGCAAGCAAACAGATTCTCACCCTGGAGTTTCCAGAAGGAACTGGCCCTGCCAACATGTTTAGCCCCATGAGACTCATTTCAGACTTCTGACTCCAAAATTGTAAGAGAATAAATTTGCCATATTCTTTTAAACTTAGGTTTGTGGCAATTTGTTACAGCAGCAGTTAGGAAACTAACACGATCACATAGGATGTGATTAAGGCCCAGGCCTAATAGAACATAAATCACCCCTGTCCATACCCCATTGGCCAGGAGTAGTCACATGGCCCAATCCAACTGCAAAGGAGGCTGGGAAATGCAGTTTTCCTGTGTACCCTGGAGAAGGAAATAGAATGATGACCCCAGAGCATTGCATCTGCCACAGAGAAGCTGGGACCCATTTAATGATTCATTTCCATGAAACGAAATGAATGGAAATTATTCATTCATTTATTTCTTCCCGTGGAAATGAATGAATTCCGCCCAGGCCAGAGTGGCCAGAGGAGGGAGGACTGGGAGGAGGCTCCATCACCAGGAATGGCTCTCATCACTTCTGCTGCATGAATGCCCTGTGCTTCTCCTCCCTTTCCAATCAGCAGAGACATCGCTGAGTCATCTGTGCCTCTCTCAGACAGTGCAGATGTCATAAGGAATCAGGGCCATCGCTACAAAAACTCCAGGTGCCAGACACACCAAGCTGAGAATTAAGCATTGGCTCTATCTCCTTGTGGTCATCATAGCCCATTTGGCCCTGGTCAAGTCAGCTCCTGAATGACCATTTCAATCAATTTCCACATGGACTTTCAAATTTCTGAGTCCCTAACTTTTCCTTGGAATGCCAGACTCAGATGTCCAACTTCATAATATGGTTCCCCTACCTCATTGGACATCAAATATGCATTTCCAACTTCATGTGGCCAAAACCCAATTTTTGGCTTTCCCTCCCAAAACATGCTCCTTCCCTAGCATTCCCCTTTTCTAGAAATAGTACCATCAACCCAGTTGCTTGGGTCAAATATTTCACTGTTATCTTTCATTCATCTCTTTCTCTCATTCTTCCACATCCAACCCAATAGCTTGTTGGCTTTCCTCTCGAAACTCATCCAGAATTTACTCACTTTTCTCTTTCCCCGCTGCAAACCTAGACAAAGCTTCCTCTTGCCTGGAAAACCGCCTCAGCCTCCAAGCTGGTCTTCAGATTTCCTCCCCAGTCCCCAGTCCAGTCCCCCACATAGCAGCCGGTGGAATCTTTTTAAATCTGTCATGCCGCAGCGACCTGCTTCTCAGAACCCTGGCTTCCCATCACACAGAAAACAAATCCAAGCCCTTTACAGGTCGACCGGATGTGCTCTGCTCTGCCTGACCCTCTAATGTGTCTCATTCCCACTCCCTCTCTCCTGTTGCTTCATTCACACTCATCTTTCCATTCATTGAATTCTTCAAGTCCACTCCTGCTTGAAGACCTTTGTTCTACCTGTTCCTTACACCTGGAATTCTCTACTCCTTTGCAGGGCTGGCTCCTCCATGCAATTGGATGGCAGCTTAACTCCCACCACCTTAGAGAGACCTACCTGACCACCACACCCCTCTCCATGGTGCCACCCTCAATTTAATTCTCTGCAAGGCGTGCATTATTACCCTATGCTTTTTCTACTTGTTTATTTATTGGCAGTCTTCCCCTACCTTGAGCCAGAACGTCATCCCCATGAGCAGAGGGACCATGTCTGTATTGTGCACTGCTGTATCCTCACACTTAGACCAGAGCCTGGCACATGGCTCAATAACTAATTATTGAGCGAGTGAATGAATGATGAATGAATGAATCTGTACCTCCCAAGGACCTACTATGAGCCAAGCCCTATGCTAGACACCAGGCTGCAGAGATGAGCAAGAAAACTTCAAGGAGCTCACAGTCCTGGGTTGGGAATGCATCTATCCAGCTAAACAATGGAAGTCAAACTGTGATGTGCACTCGGCACCAGGACCTGCTCAGGACGCCGAAGCATCAATGTGAGAGGGATGAGTCAGAGGAGGCCAGAGAGAACAGAACTTTGAAGGAAACATAGAAGTTGGCCGGGCAGAAAACGGAGGAGAATATTCTAGACAAGAGAACAGCATGAGCAAAGGCTTAGCATTAAGATGATTTAGTGTACATTTTGGGAAAAGACAAGTAGTTAGGTCAGTGATTCTAAAAGCACATTAATTCACTCAACAAATATTTACTCATCACTTACCAGGAGTCAAGTAGTGTGATGGATGCTGCATATTAAATAGGAACACTGTCTCATGACTCTTGGGTCAGTTATCTATTGCCACAATAATGCTGTGTAACAAACATCCCCAACATGTAGTGGCTTAAAATAACAGCTGTTTATTATGTCTCATTAGGTTATGGTTCAGGCTGCTGATCTGGGCAAGGTTTGGCTGATCCAGGCTGGGCTCATTCTTGCATCCTCAGTCAACTGGAGGTCAGCTGGTGGCCAGCTGGTCTAGGGTGGCCTTGGCTGGGACAACTCAGTTTTGCTCCATGGAGTCTCTCATCCCCCCAGCAAGATAACCCAGTGAAGCAGAGGAGCAAGAGAGAGAGAGCCAAAGCACACAGGCCTCTGGTGGTCTAAGGGAACCTGCACACTGGCACTTCTGCTACATTTTGTTGGCTTACGCAATCATAAAGCCAGCTCAGATTCAAAGGGTGGAGAAATAGATTCCACATTTTAATGGGAGGAGCTGAAAAGTTCATACACTCGTAGTGTGCGAATACAGGGAAGGAAGCAGAATTAGAGCCATTTTTTTGCAATCTACAACGACCCTATATTATAAAATTTGTGTTCCGGAATCTTGGTTTCCCATGCATCATATTGCATACTCTTATTTAAGCTAGGAAGCCCAAGTGCCTCCTAGCAGCAATTCCTCTTTTAAAAATAACACGACTGGGCACGGTGGGTCATGCCTGTAATCCTACCATTTTGGGCGGCCAAGGCAGGCAGATTGCTTGAGCTCAGGAATTCAAGACCAGCCTGGGCAACATGGTGGGACCCTGTTTCTATAAAAAGATACAAAAATTAGCCAGGCTTGGCGGCATGCACCTGTAGTCCCACCTACTCGGGAGACAGGTAGGAAGATTGCTTGAGCCCAGGAAGTTGAGGCTGCAGTGAGCCATGCTCATAGTACTACTGCACTCCAGCCTGGGAAACAGAGTGAGACCCTGTCTCAAAAAAAAAAAAAAAGAAAAAGAAAAAAAATACACACACACACACAAAATACACATACAAACACACATATATAAACATATTATTAGAAAATATAAATGATTTTATTCAATAAATATTTGCATGCCTACATTTTGCAAGCTGATAGCAAGACAGAAGTAGATGATTTTCAGTTGCTGAAGGCTCTCGGCTAATCAGTGTATAAACACCCAGGCCTGATCAGCAGGCAACAACCACAGAGTACCCCCTGCCTCCTCTGTATACTTCCTTCTTCCCCAAAGCCCTGCTCTGTCTCATGAGAACCACCTGCCTCCTCACTGCCTGCTAGCAATTCTACATAAGCCTCTGCTGCACAATACCTTTGCCTGTTTTCTGGAGGAGATTTTAAAAAAAGAAAGATGTGTTCCCGCTCTTTTTCTCAACAGAGGGAAGCCCATGTAGGCATGAAATTGGAATTGCCTTGCTCCGTTCATAGCACAGTCGTTGGGCTCCACTGACCCCTGAGGTGCGTTAATATCTCAGCAGCAAGCGGATGAACACGCAAAGTGGTAGGGGACACGCCCAAAGAGAGGCAGCTGGGAGGCCTAAGGCTAAAGGGGTGGGGCGGCTCCTGCTTTGGGCTTTGAATTTGAGGACTTTGAGCCCTGAGCAGGCTGAGATGGTGGCTTATTCAACCTGAAATTGAGGAGTGGGAGGACAGCGATGGGCAAAACAGAGCCCAGCCTGAAAGGGGAGACGGATGCTCATTTATTCATCCAAATGCTCATTCACAAACCCCGAGCATCACCTGGGCCAGGCTCTATGCCGGGCAGGAGAGGCATAAAGACAAGCAAGCCAGGCCTTGCCCTTAAAGAGATCCCATCCATCAGGAATGACGGACCTGGGGGAGAAAGCACTGCAATTCCATGTGATAAATATCAGAATAAAAGTATGAAGAGGAGGCAATAGGGGCACAGAAAGGGTGAAAGGCTGTTCTGCCCCAGGACATCAGGGGAGGCTTCTAGGAAATGGTGACATTGCAGCTAGGCCTTGAAGGATAAGAGGGACCATCAAAGTCAACTCTGCCACCAACACAGTTCGGCCCCAGGTTAGTTCAGGTGCCTCAGCTATCTCTCAGACACCAGCCCAAATGCTGCAGGTCACTAGGAGGGACAGGGCCCCAAGTTCTGGTTAGGTTTGCATTGTCACCTGGGCAGACCTCATCTTTAAAAAAGTAGGCTGGCCAAACACAGGGCTGCTGGGCCTAGCCAGACCACCAAGTTCCCCATTCCTTGGAAACTCCACCTCAGCTCATGGCTCTTCCCCATCATGAGTCCTGGTCACCACCCACCATTTGCAGATTCCCCCAGGGGTACTCTGGCTGTGCAGAGGCCCCCTGGGCTGGTCAGCTGCCGCTTGGGATGGCCCAAGTTGCTCACTGATCCCTGCTGGCTGCAGGTGAGCCCAGCAGGCCGGGTAGATGCAGAGACACCTCCTGGGTCTCAAGGGGAACACTGTCACCAACACCCACCGCATCAGCCCAGGAATCAGCCCCCGCCTCCTGGGCAATCAGCCCTCAGAGTTGGGCTCATCAGCAAGAAGTGCCCACAGCTGCTACCTAGCATTCTTGTGTGTGGCGGCTCTAAGATGGGCCCATCTTCTCTCTGGCCTGGGCTCTTCAAGTGTGAACATCTGGGGTCCTCTCCATCACTCTGGACAAAGGAAGTCGGGGAAGCCATGCCCCTCATCCTATTGCTGCCCCTTCCAGGGAGGAGGGCTGGCGCTGGCTCTATGGGGGTCCATTTGGCCAGGAGCCTGTGAGAGAATCAGAGTCTGTGGTTGCCGTCTTCTCCACAGCATTGGGGCACTGTGCCTCTGGGGCCCAACAGCCCCTATCCCAGTGGAAGTCACATGCTCCTCTGGCCCTCTCGCCTCCGCAGACTGGAGACCTTTACCCCTCTTGCTTTTACCCTGGCCAGGGCTCTTGGCCAAGCAGGAGAGGATCTGGAGGCCCCATCTCTGACAGGTGACTGGGACCCAGCAGCCAGCTTCATCTTGGGCCATGGTTACCTTGTCTGCAGGGAGACACAGGGCAGTGAACTGCGGCTCCCATCCAAGATGCACTGGCTGCCCTCACAAGACAGTGATGCGGGGTTTTCAGATTTACTGTCCTGACCTCAGAAAAGCTGTAGGTTTTATTAAATGCACAAGTGTACACAGAGCTGAGAAAACAAGGCCCCCTGGGCTCTACTCCTGCCCACGGGAGCCAGCAGCCCCAGAAAGACCCCCAAACGTGGACTTGCACATATCTGGGGCAGAGGCAGGGATGAGGGTGGGCCAGGGTCAGGGGCTAACTCCCTTCAGAAGCACTGCAGTACCTATGAAAATGAAAGCAAGAGGCAGGGAGAAGGAAAATCAGACGGAGAGGAGGGGAAGGAGGAGCCTGGAAAGAGAGGGAAAGGGAGTGGGAGGGGAGCTGAGAAAGGGGAGGTGGGGAGAGGCCGGGGAGCAGAGGGAGAGAGGAGAAGAGGGGGCAGCCAGCAGCGGGAGGCTCAGAGATCCAGGGAGAGGGGAGGCTCCTCCAAGGATGTGAAGATGGGATAAAAGGGGCAGAGAAGGGGAGTCACTTGGGGGAGGGGTTCTGAAAAAGAGCAAAAAGAGGCAAAAATCAGCAATGAATGAGGCAAAGAGAAAATTGGAGAAGGAGGAAGTGAACAAAAATGAGGCAGAGATAGAAAGACAGAGACAGAGGGGGACAGAGTACAGAGGACATAAAGAGATAGAGGCGGACAGAGGACAGAGGACATAAAGAGATAGGGACAGAGACAGAGACACACACAGAGATAAAGAGATAGGGACAGAGACAGAGACACACACAGAGAGAGACACAGAGACAGAGTGACAGAGACAGAGGACATACAGAGAGAGAGATAGGACACAGAGACAGACGGGGACAGCGTACAGAGGACATACAGAGAAAGAGGGACAGAGAAAGAGAAACACACTGAGAGAGACATACAGAGACAGAGAAAGACAGAGTGCAGAGAGAAGAGGGGAGGAGAGGACAGAGAGAGGGTTGGGATAGCAAGCCTGGAAGCACAGAGAGACAGTAAGGAGAAAGAGACTGGCCCTGGAGCCCAGCCGGGGAGGCGGAGCTGCAGACCAGGCCAGAGCGGGGAAGTTTTCCAAAAAGCACTTAAGCTGTTGCGTCAGTGATTACGCCCTTGGCCTCCTCCAGGGAATGACAGTCCTGAGTGATGGGGGGAAGGAAATAGATGGGCAAAATGCATGCATTTTTTCAAATGGGGCGGCAGGCTTAAATGTCAGCAGGCACAGTGGAGCCCTGGCCACCAGCTGCACCTGACCTTGGGGCTGAGTTTCCATAGCTGCTTCCCCTGCGTCGCCCCTGCTCTTCCCCCTCTTCCCTCCCATCCTATCCCAGCAGCTGCCAGCTGATGAGGGGCCCTTGTAGTCCCCAACCCCGGCCCCCATACTCTCCTGCCTCTTACTCCACTGGACCTGGAGTTCCCAGAGCCACAGACAAAAGGTCCTCGGAGGAATCTTTCTCTAAACTGCTTCTCCCCTCCAACTTCCCAAATTCGACCTCCTCCAGGGACCATCCTTTTCTGACTACAGGAAAAGCCCTTCCTGAAATCCTTTAAAGCCTAGGCTTAGGGGATTGGGTTCCTGCTTTAAGAGGAGCACGGCAGAGCGATCGAGCATGGGGACCCAGCCTGTGTCTGAAGTCACTGTCAGCTCTGTCACTCACTATTTCCATGGCTTTGGCACTTTACTAACTTCTCTGTGCCACTACTTCCTCTTCTGTAAAATGGGGACGCCGAGGTCCATGGCGTTCACCTCGGAGAATTAAATAAATGAAGATGTGGAACATCCTTAGAACAGTGCCTGGCACATGGTAAGTGTTCAGTAAGTATTAGCTATTGTCATCAATATCATGCAATAGGGAGCAGTAGGTGAAAGCCTCAGAGTCACAGAAGATGCTTGGAAGTAAAGTGGAACAAGAGAGTTCCAGATCCTCCCTACTCCGTGCGCAGTCCCAGGACCGGCAGCAGCTGCATCCCCTGGGAGCTTGATGGAAATGCAGGATCTTAGGCCCCACCCTGAACCTGCAGAAACAGAATCTACCTTTTCACAAGGGCCCAGGCCATTTGTGTGCCCAGTCAAGTTGGAGAAGTCTGCTCCTGGCCTAGGTGAGCCCAGTTAGAAGCTTACTTAGGTAGTTAGAGTGAGACACTATCAAGGTCAGTCATGGCTGGACAGGGAGGGCTGTAGGGTGCACCAGCCCTGACCTGTCTGCCGCATGCTGTGCTGGGTGCTTTATCCTGCAGAATGACCCTGCTTCCCACTCTTCAAACGATGGGGTAAAGCTCAGAGAGGCTAAGTGACTCTCCCAGGCACAGATGCCCTGTGTTTGTCAGGACTGATTCCAGAGAGCAGGGCTGCCAGACAATGGGGCTGGAGGAAGGCAGCTTCAGAGGGAAGCTCCCAGCCCTCTGGGAATGAAAGTTGTGTAGTCATGGGGGTGATAAGAAGCCAGAGGCCTTGGGCCTGCACAGTCGGACAGATGGGATAAAGAACCAGGAACGGGGCCGGGCCAGTGGCTCACGCCTGTAATCCCAACACTTTGGGAGGCTGAGGTGGGTGAATCGCTTGAGGTCAGGAGTTCAAGACCAGCCTGGCCAACATGGTAAAACCCTGTCTCTACTAAAAATATAAAAATTAGCAGGCATGGTGGTGGGCTCCTGTAGTCCCAGCTACTCGGGAGGCCGAGACAGAAGAATCGCTTGAACCAGAGAGGTGGAGTTTGCAGTGAGCTGAGATCGTGCCACTGCACTCCAGCCTGGGTGACAGAGCCAGACTCTGTCTCAAAAAGAAAAGAAAAGAACCAGGAATGGGAACACAGGGGGATGGTGGTGATTAGTTGGATTCTGGACAAGCCATGCTCGAGGGGAAGAAGGGATATTCCACGCCACTGTCCAGCAGGCCAGGAGCTCAACAGGCATGACAATTTGGGATGATCTGCCTTGAGAACAACAAGAATTCATATTTGCTAAGGACCAACCACTGGCCAGGCACTTCGTGTAACTACCTGTAAGAACAGATGCTCCCTACCCTATAGATGAGCAAGTGGAGGCTCCCAGAGGGGAGTCATTTGCTTAAGACCACACAGCTTACAGCACAGTGCTGCAATCACATCCTCCCATATGCCCAGATGAAGAACTTATACTGTTTTCTGCTGCACCAAACACACATAATCCGGTGCTTGAAGTGGCTGAGGGTCTTAGTTAGGGTTCCTCCTAAGGTAGACCCTGAGATAGGGATTTGGGTGCAAATGGTTCATTTGGGAGGAGATCCAGGAAGCACAGTGACACAGGCAAATGGGGTAGGGAAAAGAAGAAAGCTCATACAGGATGTGCCTGACCTGGGCAATTGGGGCTTTATCCCAAGGGACCCTGAGATTCTGCATTGTATGCATCTCAGACTGGCCCCACTAAGGAGCAAGGAAGCTGGAATCACTGTCACCAATTGCTGGAGCATTAAATCCACTACCTGCAACCAACCAAAGAAAGTCATAGCATGGTAAACTGCAGGAGACCCTTGGTGGGCTTTGAGGATGGAGGTAGGGCAGGGATAGTATCTGCTAGACTGAGCCTTTTAGCCTCCCAGGGCCATTGCCCCCTTTGAAATCCCGAGGTAAGAGAAAGATCTTGGGGTAGAGGGATGTGGCTGCCCAAAGACTGGCACCATGGTCTGAAATTCATGTTGAAATTCTAACCCTTGAGGTGATGGGATTAGGAGGTGGGACCCTTGGGAGGTGATTAGATCATGGAGGCAGAGCTATCATGAATGGGATTAGTGCCCTTATAAAAGAGGTCCCAGAGAGGTCCTTTACCCCTTCTACCATGTGAGGTTACATTGAAAAGACATCTAGGAAGTGGACCCTCACCAGACACTCAATCTGCTATTGCCTTGATTTTGGACTTTCCAGCCCCCAAAACCATGAGAAATAGATTTCTGTTATCACTCAGTTTATGGTATTTGTTATAGCAGCCTGAACAGAACTGCTATGCAGGAAGAGAAGTGAAGACGGAGACCATCCAGCGAGCCCAATGCTCAAAGGCCCAACGGATCCACTCCTGACCCTGGAGGGACCCCAAGCCAAGCCCTGGGGATGCTCTTAGAGCTTCCTCTCCCAGCATAGGCAGCTGACTTCACCCATCTGGGAATGGTCTTCATTTTGATGAAGAGGCAGTCAGGGCTGAAAGGTGGTGTGTGGGCAGGAGGCGTCTGCTGGAGCCCGGTGGCAGTGCAGCTGCAGAGCTGCAGAGGACGGCTCTCAAATCTACCCAGCGACAGTGAGACCCAGGGCTTTGAAAGACTTTGGGGGTCAAACTGCAACTTTGCCATGTTCCCAGTGTGGGGTCTTGGGCAGCTTGCTTAACCTTTTGGAACTCAGTTTTCCCACTACAAAATGGGGATATTTACACACATATAAGAATTTACATGAGTAACAAATGTTTATAAATTTAGGAATTCATCATTTACCAGATATTCTCTATGTGCCAGGCACTGTGCTAAGCACCTTGCATGAATCATTTTGTTTGATCTTTATAATAACCTTTCAATAAAGGAAGCATTATCTCTGTTTTACAAATAAAGAAACAGAGGCTCAGAGAGGTTTTGTAACTTGCCCCCGATCACACAGCAAGTAAGTCCTGGAGCTGGGATCTGCACCTAGGCTTAATGCACCAGGTAATTTTGCCTCCAGAGGTGAGAAGCCCAGCACAGGCTCAGGCGTAGGCCAGGCGCTCAGTAAATGTTGGTTCCCTTTCCTCCTTTCTCCCTGGAAGCTCCCTGAAGGCAGATGGTTCTTTTAAATATTCTGACGATCTTGAGCTAGTCAGTTCCAGAGGCAGCACCATGAAGTGTTTAAAGAGCTCTAGAGCCAATCTCCCCTGGATTCAAATCCTTGGTTAGTGATTGACTAGCTGTGTGACTTCAGGCCACTTACATAACCTCTCTGTGCTCATGTGCCCCAACTGTCTAAATAATGAGGCTCACCATCACACACACCGTGCCCATAAAGGCTGTTATGAGAGCTGATGAGAGAGTGCATATAAAATACTTAGAAACGTGTCTGCATATACTACGTGCTCAACAAATGTTCCCTGTCATTATTACACACTTGGCACCAGGAGTTAACAGTAATCTCCATCTTTAATACTAGATAAAAGGGATCTCATGGGGCTGGCTGCTCTTCCCCCAAAGTCATTCTGTGCCCCCAAATCATCCCATTATAAAGGGAAGGAAATGGAGGAAGAGGAAAAGAACAAAGGAGAGAGAAACTCGCATGTAGTAACTCAGATTCTTCGCAAGGTTATTTCCCTGGGTCCACCCAACAACCATATAAGAAGCTGTTATTGTACTCAATAAATGAAACAAGAAGTGACCCCAAGAGGAATAAAGGACATGCCTAGAATTACACAGCTGGTAAGTGGGGAGCACAGGTGAGAATCCCATCCTTTTTAAGCACATCTCCCACTTTCTTGCCTTCAGCTAATGATGCTCTCTGCACACGGCCACCTCACCACCGACCCTCTGGGGAGTCAAGCCTTAAGCTCCTGCCAGCAGAGAAGGAGGGCACGCAGAGAGCCACACTCTCCACGGCCAATGGCAGCTTTAGGAGGACAGAGAGCGACTCGACAGAAAAAGGAGAGAATCTTCTCCGTGGATGCCCAGGGCAGGCCCGCTTGCTATATTCCCAGACCATCTGTCTACTATGTGGGGTCCACACCTTCACCCCAATACCAGAGAGGAGGCCTCTTCTTTCCAACTAAAGTAGAAAGGTCTGATGAGTCTCAACTCACGTTACAGCTGGGAAAACAGAGGCCCTGAGCATCTTGCCTGGGGCTGTACGTGGGTTATACCCAGGGTTGCCCAGGCTTAGTGGCAAAGCAAGGGCAGGATGCCAGGCTGGCTGACCCCCACTCCTTTTTCTGGAATTACACTCTGCTGTCTGCCCAGTAAAGAAAATGGTAACGTAGCCAGTGGGTCCCTCTTTACGTCTTTTGGAGGGCGGAAGGGAAGAATTCCAGAGAGACCCAGGCAGGGAGGGAGGGGCTCCTATAACCACAGCAGGCCTCCCCCAGGGAGAAGGACCGTGGCCCAAGTAGGGGTTGAGTTCTGCCCCTGGTGGCCCCTCCTGCTGCCACCTCCTGGAGAGGAGAATCTTCTACCAGAGAATGTAGCCCACCCTCCAAGACACAGCCCTGACTGTGCCACACGCACCACCATGACCAGGCCGCCGGCGTTCTGAACCCTGTTCTGGGTTCTAACAACTTTAAGGGCTTTAGTCTGGGGCTCTGGTTTAGCCTCTGAAGAGCCCAGGTTTTAAATAACAACTTTACCTTGCTGTGAACCTGCTTCCACCTTGTTCTTTTCCCCTAAAATATATATGTGTGTGATTGTGTGTGTGTGTGTGTGTGTGTGTGTCTGTGTGTGTGTGTGTGGGCACCCGCGTGTTGAGGTTGTTCCTGGGGGACTATTAACTAAGAATAATTTATCCAAGAAATTTGTTATGTTAGAATTACCAATTAGATATGATTATAACTTACCCTGGCTAACACTGCACTACTGTTGGAAATCTGAATCCCATTAAAATCTAATTAGCATATATTAAGTCGAAGGCGGTTTTACTGCAGCGCGCCAGCAGGTTTGAGCTGCGACGGGCCGGGCACGTGGACTCACTGCCCACTTCAGCATGCCGGCCACGTGGTCCACAGTGCCCAGGTGGGTGCCAGGCAGCCTATGGGCAGCTTTACTCCTCCTAAGCTGAGACCAGATGGCCCATGCTCACAGAAAGGGGCAGCTCCAGACGTGGACATGATGTTCGAGGTTCTGCCTTCGGATGAGTGGCCAGCATCCACGGAAAGCCTTCTTTGACGTGTGGCTAAGCCAACCAAGGTGCTCCGGGGTCAGTGCTCTGGGCTAAGAGGATGAGGGTGGTTTTGGCAGTCCCTGGGAGCCAGTCAGCTTGGTGGCTGAATGCTAGCATCATGGAATATACCCTTCCCTGGGCTTACGGGTATGGGGGTGCTTCTGCAAGGGTATAACTCCTATATCCTCATCTCTGGAAAAGTGCCTGGCATAATAACAGCAGTTGCTTAGCTCTTCCCATGGGCTATTCTCAACCTCACAACAATTCCAAGGAAAAAGTACTAGGATTAGGCCCATTTTACACACGTTGAAACTGAGGCTTAAAGACCTTAAGGAACTTGCTCCCGGTCATGAAGTGGCAGAATCAACATTGGAACTTAGGTGGCTTTTCTTTTTTTTAAGCTCTGTCTTCTGATAACTTGCCGGTGTGAACGAGGTCTGTGGTCCAGGTCCAGAGGCCAGGTCTTGCCGATGTTCTTCTCTGCCAGCAGGGGCGCAGTGAGAGAGTTAGGGAGACCACTGCGAGGCTGTGGGTGGACGGCAGCTATAGTGGGGTCATCAGTGGACATTCAAGGCACAGGTTGGGGTCCTGAGGTGATGCTCCAGGGAGATTGTGGAACGCAATCATGCCAACCAGTGGTTTTTGTTTTTTCAGGGAAAATAAATCCTTTTGTGAAAAAGCTTATTGGGTGAATAGATGAGTTTACCTTCCAGGAAATATTCACTTCCTCCCCGCCATCCTGTAAGCCAAGTGTAATTGTCTCCACGATTGTGTGTACCTCCTTTCCTCACTCCAGTGACGCCAGACATGGCCATGTGACTTGCTGTAGCCAATGCAATGTGCGTGGGCCCAGTGGGAGCTGGGGCTTCCTCACCTGTGCATCTGTTGTCAATGGGAACACGCCTTGGGGAGCCAAGCCCAAAGAGGAAGAGAGACGCTGGCAGCCGTCCAGGGCCCAGCCTTCAGCGTGGAGCTAAGTCCAGCCGGGGTCAGCTGAAGCTGAGGGGACCATGCGTGAGAAATAAATGCTTCTTGTTGAATGCCACTGAGTTTTGGGTGGTTTGTTACACAGCAGTAGCTGACTCATATACTAGGGCCACCTATATGTCAAAAAGATCAAAAGCAAGCTATTCTGATCACGTGCAGAGGAGGGGACAAAATCCCTCTCCCTGATCACACATGCCACCTTCCTGTCTATCATCACCAGCCTTATTTCTAATTAACATCCCAGCAAATGACCTGTTTCAGCCACATTTCCTCTCTCCCCAGCCCCATGCTGTCTATCTCTTCTAGGCTTCCTCCCACCTCCATTTGGGTTCCCCTTACCACCCCTTCCATACCTCACAAAACATTCACACAAGCTCAGCAGAGATCTGGGACCCACCATGCTCCCACGTCACCTCCTCCTTGAAGCCTCTGGGTTTCAACCCCACCATTGAAGCCCCCTTCGCCTTCTGCCTGCTGCTGCCCAGGGGGTGAGAGACACGAGGGAGTCCTCCTGCAGAGCTTTTCTGTCCCATTCCGCACGTGCCACACTTAGAGTGCTACCTCAAGGACGGTCATGCCCATGGCCCCAGAGACCCTCCATATTCTCCTCCACGGCTCAGCAGATTTCCACCCCCAGCTCCAACCTTGCAGGAGGAAGGGGAAACCCAGAGAGGTGCGGCAGCCCGGCGGGGCCACATGGAAAGTCAGTGATGAAGCTTTCTGCTGGGTGCTGGAGAACTTTGGCTCAGAGGAGAATGACGGTGCCTGAGAGTCAGGGCCCAGCCCAGGAGAGAGTAGGTGTCAAGAGAGGACAAAGGATGGAGCATGGCGGCGGGGAGGGGAGGAAATCAGAGACCCACTCCAGGGGACCCTCCCTCCTCTGCCCAGCCCAGTGGGGGCCAGGGAATGTTGAGCAGCTCCCTCTCCCTCAGCCTCTGTGCTGAGCCGAAACTTCTACTAAAACAACCACTTAAAACCTCACTGCGCTCAGTTTGTACAAGGCCTGAGGGCAGAAGGAAGGCAATGCTCTCGGGAGAGGCAGTCCCCGTGTCCCCGTCACCTGTGGGTACCAGCCCGGAGACTTGGGGGTTACCAAATACAGAGATGGCAACAAAGGAGTAGAACATACTAGTTTGCTAGGGCCTCCATGACAAAGTACCATACACTGGGGGGGTGTAAACAACAGTGTGTATTTTCTCAGAGTTCTGGAGGCTGGAAGTCCAAGACCAGGGATTCGGCAGGGTGGGTTCCTTTGGAGGCCCCAGTCCTTGGCTTATGGATGCCGTCTTCATCCTGTGTCCTCCCGTGGCCTTCCATCTGCAAGTGTCTGAGTCTTAATCCCCTCTCTCATGAGAACACCAGGTACGTTGGCGTAAGGCTCGCCCTGGTGACCTCATTTAACTGAATTACCTCTGTAAAGACCCTTTCTCCAAACAGGCACATTCTGAGGTCCTGGGAGTTAGGATTCCAACATACAAATTTGGGGTTAGGAGGTACAGCCTGAGCAATCTCACCCACCCACAGGGCTCCAGTTACCTCCAAATGCAAATGACTCCCAGTTTTAAATCCTACACCCAGAACTCTTGATGGGATTTCTCTCCATGCCCTGAGGCATTCAGCCCAAAGGAAGCCACTGTCTCCTGAATTCTTCTCTTCTGTGTCCCCTGTGGCCAGTGGCCCCCAGCCAATGTGACCCTTCATCCTCCTGACTCTGCCCCCTCCACACCTTCCCGAAACAAATATGGTCACATTCTGAGGTCCTGAAAGTTAGGATGTCAGGCAAGGTGCAGTGGCTCCCACCTGTAATCCCTCCACTTTGGGAGGCTGAAGCAGGTGGATTGGTTGAGCCCATAAGTTTGAGATCAGCCTGGGCAATATAGTGAGACCCCATCTTTATTTTAAAGAAATATTTTTTTAAAATAGAGTTCAGACATCAACGTATGTATTTTGAGAGACACAACTCCTTCCATAGTAGTGCCCCTGAGACTCAGAGACTCTAAGGCCAGTTCCTCTGGCTCCCCAAAAGTAGGGCAGCTGGGGACCAGGGCAGCTGTGCCCTGTGCCCCTATAAAACTCTCTGCCCATCAGCAGTGGCAATGAACAAGCTGAACAAGCTGCAACTACACACGACAATGCGGACGCAGTGCCCAGGCTTCAGGGAGGGCAGAAGAAGCCAATCAGAAAGAAACTCATGCTGCCGTGGTTCCAGGAGCCCACTGTGGTCACCCTGGGAGTGGAGGAGCCTGGGGGGATTACAAGAGCATTTTGGGGTGCTGGCGATGTTCCTTCTCATTCTGGGGACTGATTATGGGGCTGTGTTCAGGTTGTGAAAATCCACTGAGCTCACTTAAGACTCGCAGACTTTTTTGCTTAGTGAATACTACAGTACCAGCGTCAATTTCCTGGTTTTGACAATGTTCTGAGGCTAAGACGCCATTGGGAAAAGCTGGGTAAAGCATTCATGGGAACTCTCTATGATTTTTGCAACTTGGGAGTCTTACGTTATTTCAAAATAACTTTTTAAAAAATGCAACACACACAAAAAAGAATAAAAACAGGACTTTTTGTTGGTTTAAGGTTTTGTAACATTCCCAGCCCTGGAAGAGTTGAAATAAATTGTAAACTTGAAAAAAAAAAAAAAAAGCTTTATGCAGTTTTCTATGTGTATGTTACACTTCAATTAAAAGTTTAAAAAAAAAAAAAAAAAAAAACACCTCTCGGCCAGTCTCTGAGCTTATCCAAAGAAATGAGGGAGAGAATTGGTATTCACAAGAGCACATATTATGTGCCAGATATTTCTAGGCACTTAGCCCAAGTTATCCCATTCATTATTCTGAAAGAGAGATTATTGCCTCCATTTGCAGATGAGGAAATTGAGGCTCAGAGAGACCAAAGGAGCCCCCCAACATCACACAGCCCCTTCAGAGCATAGCTGAGGTTCCCCCAACGACCTATGTGGTCTGCCTAAAAGCCCCATTCTTGTCTCTGCCCTTGCTGGGATCACTCTGAAAAACACCTTCCCCTCTGTCCCACCCTCCACCACCCTGGACTGCCTTGCCCAGCATCAGGATAAGGCACCAAGGTCCCCAGTCACCCCCACTCCCACCAGCAAAGCTGCTGATGTGGGGTTTTCTAAAGAATGCCAAGCCCACCCGCCAAGCTCCCTCACTGGGATCGACCATCGGACCATTTTACCACCAGTAATTGCAGTGCTGAGTATGCAGCTGTCCTTCCTCAGGTCTCCACAAACCCCCTGGAGCAGTTCTATGCAGGACCTATTTCCTCTACCCACCCCTTAACACATATGCACACCCTCAGCACCAAAGTCCCCAAGACGTTTGGAGCTTGGACAAAATTAACTCATTTATCCAAGCAACCCACTGAGAGGATGCCTGCTTATTGTCATGGGCCCTCAAATTAACCTGCTTTATCATGTCTTCTGAATTTGGCTCAAGCAGCACTTTCAGGGATTTTCAGGCATCTGGGAATGAAAGAACAGCTGGAGGAGCTGGAGCTAATGTCAGTAGTTCCAGCTGCAAAGATCACTTTCTAATGGACTGAGGCTGGGGCAAAGACACAGCCACCAACCTGGGGACATCCGTGGATCTGTATTCGGTGGATATAACTGGGACTCATCTTGTCTGGGTCCTCCTAGCCCAACAGCCACCAAGAGAAAGCCACAGACCATTCTGTAGGCAGACCATTCATCACGGATGGCAGAGCAGAGGCTGTAGGATGCTGGTGGGTGTTCTGCCCAAAGGACATCCATGAGCAAACAAACTTGAGAAAATCTCCTTGTGGTAGGACTTATCAGAGCCTTTACTACGCTAGCATGCCTCCTGAGCCTCCAAGAGCGGCCCACCTAAAGCAATGTTTTCCACTCTTCTGGAATGTTCTTCAGAGAAGTGCCGATCCAAGGCTTTCGGCACAGATGTATCTTAGTGGTGGTTCTGGAACAAGATGGAAAAATAACGAATCTGAAGTGATGGTAAAATGATAGGCAGGAGTATGGCTGTTTCCATTTTATAAACAGAGAAAACTGAGGCCCAGAGGGAGAGAGGAACTTGCCAGGTCAGCAGGTGAATTAGTGACAGAGCCAGCCTTAAATCTCTGTCTGTGTTCTTTCCTCTGCTGCTATGGTTTTGATATTTATCCCTTCCAAACCTCATAGTGAAATGTGATTTCCAGTGTTGAAGGTGGGGCCTAATGGGCAGTGTTTTGGTCATGGGAGCAGATCCCTCATGAATCTCCTTCCAGGTTGGGGGTGAGTGAGTTCTGACTCTGTTACTTCCCATGAGAGCTGTTTGTTACAAAGAGCCTGGCGCCTCCTTCCCTTCTCTCTTGCTTCCTCTCCTGCCAGGTGATCTCTGCACACACCGCTCCCCTTCACCTTCTGCCAGGAGTGGAAGCAGCCTGAGACCCTCACCAGATGCAGATGCTGGCACCATGCTTCTTGTATACCCTGCAGAACCATGAGCCAAATAAGCTTCTTTTCTTTATAAATTACCCAAGTATTCCTGTATAGCAACACAAAAAGACTAAGACATCTGCCCAGATCTGAGGTCAGGTAGGAAGAAATTTGCTCATAGAAGACTTCCAGGGGTTCCATGGTGGGAAAGAGGAAATATCCACAATTTGTACCATTCTTGGAAGGAGGAACCAACAGAGATACATCATTTTATAACATGTCTGTAATATTTGCAAAGCTCTTTCAAAATTGCTCATTAGCGTTTTTCCTCTTTACAATCTTTCTCTAAATCTTAGGCAATAGAGCCCCATTTTTAAAATCAGGCCCCTGAACCTCAACCAGGAGACATGATTTGCCCATGGTCACAGGTTTCATGTTCCATGGATGGCAGAGCAGAGATTGAATAAGCTATGCTGAGGGAAGTCGGAGCCCTGATGCAGAGAGCCCTAGAAGAAAGCACTAATGGGGCAATTTGGGGTCCAGAGCACCAGTTCTCATGAATCTGAGGAGCTGTTCCTCCTGGCTACTTCCCTCCTTTTCCCTCATTACATCCCTGCCAAGGACAAATTCTGCCCCGTGCATGGCAGGATTCCTTCAAAGAGGGGCTTCCTCCCTTTCCATTAGTAAAGGAAGAGGTTACCTGAGACTTGACTTAACCTCCTTGGGAGGGAACATGCTTTCACTGTTGCAAATTGTTAAGTCAGGTCCAGAGTGATCCAGTCACTTACCATGAGTCATACAGTAACCAGAGGTTGAGTTGACTGAGCCAGCTTCATCCACCAGACCAGTGAGTAAGTCTCAAACCATAAAGTACATAAGAATTGTCTTGAAAGGAAGCAGGTGGTGCAGAGGAGAGTGAGCAGAGCTGGCCTGAGACTGCTGTCCTTCAAAGGCCTGCTTGCAAAGTGGGCCCATGTCCGGCATCTGGGAACTTGGGTTTCAGGAGGGCTCTCACCATCCTGATAAGAGTGGCTCACAATGTGTAAATGGTGTGTACAGACAATGAGGCTTATGCCGAACTCCTGCTTTCCTTCTGAAAGTCTGGAATCTGGGTATGTGCCAGGCAGAAAGTGCCGCCTGTATAACCAGCCCCCAGGAGACTTCCTGGGCACTGAGTCTAAGGCACTATGCTGGTAGACAGCACCTCACGCATGTTGTCATAGCTCATTGCTGGAGGAATTAAGTCAGTCCCATGTGACTCCACAGCGAGAGGACCCTGGAAGCTTGTGCCTGGTTTCCTCTGGACTTCACCCTATCACCTTTTCCTCTCACTGATTTTGCTCTCTATCACTTCCCTGTAATAAATCTTACCTGTGAGTACAACTATGCTGAGACCTGCGAGTCCTCTTAATTAATCATCAAACCTGGGGTTGGTTTGGGGGACTCCTGACCCAGGGAGATATTACAGTGCCGATTCTGGGTCCTCCACTTCCACTGTCTGAGTGTTTGTGTCCCCCAGAAATTTATACATTAAAACCTAATCCCCAATGTGACAGTATTAGAAGGAAGGGCCTTTGGGAGGTGACCAGGATGAATGGGATTATTATTCTTATGAAAGAGACTCCAGAGAGCTAGTTAGCCCATTCTTCCCACCATGTGAAGAAGCTCCAAAAAGACATGATCTATGAACTGAAGAGCAAGCCCTCACCAGACACCAACATCTTGATCTTGGACTTCCCAGCCCCCAGAACAGTGAGCAATAAATCTCTGCTGTTTTTAAGTCACCCAGATTATGGTATTTTTGTTATCATAGCCAGAACGGACTAAGACACCCACCCCCTGAATTCTGATCCAGTAGGTCAAGTGAGGAAGCCCAGGAATCTGCATATTTGCAGACACCCTGGGTGGTCCTGAGACCAGGCATCTGTGGGCCTCTCTTTGAGAAACACTGCTAGCTGGTTCTGTGATGGACATTTCAACGAGGAATGGGTGTCCAGGGAAGCTTCCTTCTCTGAAAACTTCCCTGTGTAATCTGTGCAAGATCGTGGAGCAGGGGAATGGGCACTTTGGAGGTGTCTCAGCGGCACTGCGTCACCACCTTTCCACTTGGTTCCTCCTCGGATAAGAGCCCAGAGCCCAGCCCTGAAGCTATTAATGCAGCAGCCTCAGTGTCCTTGTCCCACTCCATCAGGCAGTCCCTAATCACCCTGGAAGCTGCCAGATGAAGAGGCTCAGACAGAGTTGGGGAAAGGAGGGCTAATTGGCTGCCAAGGAAACAGGGACTGATGAGAAGGAAATCAGGGTCTGAGCTGGCTCTTCTTCTCCAAGCCTCTCAATGCAGCAGGCAGGAACAGACCCCCGCGCAGAGCACAGGCTGGAGGTGGGGACAAGGTGAGATTTCATATGGGCTTTAAGAACAAAGGTTGTCCTCGGCAAAGTGGACATTATTCTCAAGGTGCTGATGGCAGCTGATAGAAATGACAGCTGTATCACTGCCAGCTTCGCTTCCACACTGGAGAGCAGTTTGACCTCACACACAGCCAACTTCCTCCCAGTTCTCTGGCTTTGTGAGCCCACGTCATTGGCTCAGCGTGTCTTAGGCTGGCGGGCACCAGCACCCACACTTTTTTTTTCAGGGCCATATTGATTCATTGATTAATTCAGTGAATATTCCATGAGCACCTGCTAAGTGCCAGGCACTGCTCTGGACTCAAGATGCGGCCAGGAGCAAAACAGACAGAAGTCCCCACCCCTCTGAAACTGACACTCTAGTAACAGAGGTAAGCAATAAACAAAACAACTAAGTTATGTTACATACTAGCAAACACATCATCCTAAGGGGAAAGAGAAAACCAAAAGGGAGCCTATGGAGTCTGAGGAGGCTGTCATTCTAATGGAGTGATGGAGAAGCCCCCACCACCTCTTATGATGGGAGGGAGAACCCAGCACCTTGCATTCTAGCCTTGGCCTGAGAATCAAGCCAGGGAAGGCATGGAACCTGCAGCCTGGCTCCGCAGGAGCAGCCCAGAAGGAAAGGTGATTACTCTGAGAGATAAGCTGGGTCAATGCTTGCAAACAGAGGTGACAGTGTCAACTAACTGATGATACAACCTGCCTTGGCCTTGAGTTTTATAAAGAAAACCCAGGATGACTCCTGTCTGGTCTGTGTGGCCCACCCAGAGGTTACAGACATCACAAAGGTGAGTGCCCATCCCCCATAAGCCTTAGCTCCCAGTCTTTTTCAAATGGTTTTCACTGTGGTACCTCCATGCAAGCAAACATTCCATAAGGCCCTGTACTGTGGCCACCAGTACTGAGCCAGCCACCCTGCCAAGTAAGTGCACCAGATGGATGCCCTGGCTGGGTATTCATGGCATAGGGGATACAGCAGGAGGTGTCCCACCTGACTTTCTTCCCAAGCACGGAGCTGGTCAAACCAGGGACATGGGAGGATCAGGGGAGTACCACCCCAGCCCAGCAGAGGGACTGAAAACATAGACCCCCTCTTTCCTGGCTGCTGGTGCTCCCAGGGAGAGTGAGCATCTTCAAGCTTGGAGCTGGTCAAACCAGGAACATGGGAAGACAGGGAGAGTACCACCTCAGCCCAGCAGAGGGACTGAGAATGTAGACCCTCTCTTTCCTGGCTGCTGGTGCTCCTGGGGAGAGTGAGCATCCCCCCTGCACTTGGCGAGGGCATGACCTTGCAGTTTCCATTAACATGGAAGACAGGTTCACTAATTTCCTTATCCCAAGCCCAAGAACCAAGGCAGGGGGCAGGGAAGGGCTTCTCAAGATCCCCTGGCTGCTTCATGGCAGGGGTAGGACTGGAACCCAGGGCTCTGACCCTAAGGGTCCCCTCTGCCATCCACTGATCCAGCCAGGGCTATTTCAGGGCTGCTTGCACCTGGCCTCAAAGGCTTCTCAGAACATCTCACCTCCTAGGTCTTGGGTTTCCTGGCTCTGTCTGAGACTTGACAGGTGACTCACCTTCACGGAGCCTCGTTCATCATCCCCATTTTATAGACAGGGAAACTCACCTCATAGTGTTGCTGGCAGGATGGAATGATGTCATGGATGCAATGTGCTTAACAAAGTGACAGAGAGTGATGTGCTTGCAGTATTTTTTATGATGATGATGGTGCTTATGCAGACTCTTGAGCCTCTCAGCAGGATCTTCCAGGACTTTTCTAACTCCACCATGAGTACTACAATCAATTGACGAATCTGGCTGGCCACCCCCTCTGGGTACAAGTACCATAGGATTGCAAAAAAAAAAAAAAACAAAGCACGACTCTCCCAAGCTTCTCTCAAGGACCCACAGTCTGACTACAGATAAGACACTCAAAGGATGCAATCAGTGAGCAACTGGGCCGAGCTGGGAACATTGACCAGGAGTCATGAGAGGGCGGAGGTGGAAGAGAGGGAGGGGCTTCAGGGCTGATATAGGAGGGTGGGAAGGCTTCCAGCCTCATGAGAGGATTTGTTTTTAAGGAGCATGAGATTTACCCAGAAGGCTTAATAAGAACTAGAGGCCGGGCATGGTAGCTCATGCCTGTAATCCTAGCAACTCAGGAGGCTGAGGTGGGAGGATCACTTGAGCTCAGGAGTTTGAGACCAGCTGGGAAACATAGCAAGACCCTGTCTCTACCAAAAAAAGGAAAAAAAACCATAGCCAGGTGTGGTGTTGAACTTGTAGTTCTAGCTACTTGGGAGGCTGAAGTGGGAGGATCGCTTGAGCCCGGGAGGTGGAGTCTGCAATGAGTCATGATCGTGCCACTGCACTCCACCCTGGATGATAGAGCAAGAACTTGTCTCAAAAATAAAAAAATAAATAAAGGTACCTAGTGTCTACCCCAAGTGATCCTGACTCTATGGCCCTAGAGAAGAGCCCAGAAACCCACCTGTATAACAATCTCCTCAGGTAACTTCGACGCAGGTGGCTCTTCCCATTGGTGCCTTGGACTACCCCCTGCCCTAGTCCCCAGCCCCTGCCACGCACTTCATCTCACACTTCCAGGACTTCACATTTGCAGAGTTCCCACCTCAGGGCCCTCCCTTCCCTGCCAGGCTCTGAACCAAGCACCTTTCAGAGCCCATCACACCCGCCCTGACATCCACAACCCCACCCCTGGGCACACCCGCACTACCACATCCTTCTTGGAAGCAAAAGCACAGGCTCAGGCATCTGGCAGACTTGAGGGTGGATCCCTGCTCCTCTACTGTCTTACTGTCTGGTCTTGGCCACATAAATTAACTTCTGTGAGTTTCAGTATCTTCGGCTGTAAAATGAGTATAAAATATTCCCCGAGAATGACTGTGAAGTTTGCAGGAAGCAATGTATGCAAAGTGCTTGTTGCAGTAAATATCCTGTAAATGGTAGCTAATAGATTAGGAACATTAACAAGCAAAATGGCAGCCATGGCATTGGTTGGCATGCACGTCCCTCGCTGATCTGGAGATCCTCAGGGGACTGCAATAAGCCTAATGATGTCATGGAAGCAATGTGCTTAACAAAGTGACAGAGAGTGATGTGCTCCATAAATACGGTATTTTATGTAACTTCTAACATTGGGCTCGATATTGAGCAGGCATTTAGTGAATGAATGAATGAATGAACTAATGCATTAATGCATATAAGGAGGTTAAAGAAGTCAGGGAAAGCTTCCAAGAAGAGGTAAAGACTGAACCAGGCTAGGGAAGCCTTGGAGGATCGGGTGGTATATAGTGAACTATGGCCTCTATTACACCCACCAAACCTCAGTGATATACAATAAAAAGCATTTTTTTGTTTTTTTGAGATGGTCTCGCTTTGTCACCTGGGCTGGAGTGCAATGACACAAACATGGCTCATTACAGCCTTGACCTCCTGGGCTCAAGCGATTCTCTCACCTCAGCATCCCAAATAGTTGGGACTACAGGCATGCACCACCACGCCCTACTAATTTTTGTATTTTTGGTAGAGACAGGGTTTCACCATGTTGCCTAAACTGATCTCAAATTCCTGGGCTCAAGCAATCTGCCCGCTTTGACTTCCCAAAGTGCTGGGATTACAGGTGAGAGCTACCACGCCCAGCCTTCAAAAAGCATTTATTGAGCTCCCTCATCTGCAGGTTGGCTGGGGAGCTCTACTCTGGGCTGGACTCCTCTTGGGCAGCTGGACCAGGGCAGCTGTTCTCCACGTGTTTCTCATTCTGCTTCTAGCTGGCTAGCTCGGGCGCATTCTCCAGCAACTACGGCAGAGGACCAGCGGAACCATGCAAGGCGTCTCCAGTCCTAAGCTCAGAATTAGGCTCACTGCCTCACTTTGTTTTATTGGCCAAAGCCAGTCACATGGCCAGGTTCACAGTCAGAGGGTGAGAAATGTTGTCTGTCTACTAGTGGGAGGCAACGCAAAATCACGTGGCCAAGGGCACAGATGCCCGGAGAGCTGAAATAGAGAGACAAAGGCCAGTCCAGGCCTGTTAGGGGATGGGAAGACCCTGTGCAGATGAGTTATGAGGGTCCTTCAGGTTCCCAGGACTTTTAGAGCATCATTCACTCATTCTTTCATTTGTTCAGTGAGCAGTATTCATGGTGTACTTGCTGTGTGCCGGTCCTGTTTTTGGTGCTATGTAGACAACTTGAGTAAAACGAGACAAGGTCTCAACCCTTGGGATAAAGAAGAGGTTCCACTTCTCTTTCTGGCTCCTCCACTCACTTTCTCTGTGACCTTGGGAAAATCACCTCCCCTCTCAGGGCATGGCAGCCACTGCTAATAGTACCTTACATTTGTATAACACTTTTAACTTTATCAAAATGTCTTCACATGCATTCTCTGTGAAGCATCGGAGACCGGTTTTATTAAATCTCTGATTTGACAAGTGAAACTCTAATGGATATAAAACGCACTGAGCTCCTTGGAAGTGCTCTCCTGAGAGGGCTCGGTGGGGCAAAACCCCTTATAACAAACCCTAGGATTCTCTTTCTACAACAAAGCGGGTCCCTGGGTATCCGCTGATGGTTGTCATTTCAAACAATGTTTGGGGCCACACAATCCCTGTGTGACCCAAGGACTGGGATGGCTTCCTTTATCTTTCCTTTTATTTTAAAAAGCCACCACTCTGAACATTTCAAAGATTCCCGCAGAACTTTGCCAATTTAATTTAAAAGAAAAAAAATAAAAAGATTGCCTCCTCCTAACTGGCTTCACAAATGAAAATGGGACGTAAGCCAGGCCACGGAGAACAGCCTAATCACTCCAGCTCCTCATTTAATAAC
This sequence comes from Hylobates moloch, assembly GCF_009828535.3. Taxonomy (NCBI): domain Eukaryota; kingdom Metazoa; phylum Chordata; class Mammalia; order Primates; family Hylobatidae; genus Hylobates; species Hylobates moloch. Next base: position 16,965,883 of record NW_026652284.1, read on the forward strand.
CTCAGAAAACCAGGCTGCGCATTTTACGAGGAAAAAAGAGAGACAGAAGCAGCCCTTCCTCCCTGTCCCATCAAGTCGATCTCAGCCCTCGGATCTGGGGTTAAACACAAATACAGCCTCCTTTGCCAAGGATACATGTGCTGCATACTTATAATCCTGCCTCTCCTCATGCCAGTCCTGTAAAGCATGGGCACCATTTCAAAGGCAAGTAAAGTGAGGTTCAGCAAGACAGCAAGTCACACTAATAAGGTCTAATAAGCGGCTAAGCTGGGTTTGAACTGAGATCCCTTTGAACCCAAATGCCACATTCTTTGCTCCTTCCCCACACCACCTCCTTGGTGTGTGGGGTGGTTTCATATTGCAGGGGACCTGATACCAGGTTTAGTGAATGCAAAAGGAAAGAAGGAAATGGAGAGGGAAGAAAGGAAGTGGGGGAAGGGAGGAAGGAAGGAAGGGAGGACAATATTTATGGTGTGGCTACCATGAGCCCAGCACTATTAAAAGCTGACCTCCTTGTGTGATGTGCCATAATTGAAGAAAAAGGCACCCTGGAGATGCAGAGGAGGAGACCCCATTGTGGCCTGGCGGGAAGGCTTACCAGTGAAGATGCTATTGGAGGATGAATCAGGAAGGAGACAGGAGCAAAGGTAGGGCTGGAAGGTCAGAGCGAGCCCTTGTTGGGCTCCTTGATCAAGGCCTGCTGACTTCACCTCCTCAGTATCTCTTGGATCCACCTATGTCTGTCCATCTCCACACCCACCCAAGTCTGTGCTTTGTCTGGACTGTGAGATGCCCTCCTCCCCTGCCTTCTGCCTCTGCTCCTCCAGACCTTTCTCTACAAAGCAGCCAGAGTGGTCTTTCCTAAAGCAAATCAGACAAAGCCTCCTCCTCTAACTCAACCTTTCCTTGGTTCTCCATTTGCTCTGTGGAGCCGTATTGGGGGTCTCTAAGGTCCTACCTGTTCCAGATCTCACCTTCCACTGCACTCTTCTTCCACTCTGGACTCCAGTCACATGGGCCTGGACACAGGGGCCTGGTTCTGATCTTTCTGCCCGGGGATCTCTGGCTGCCCCTGTTCACCTGGTTAATTTCTACAAATCCTTTAGCTTCAAGTCAACTTACACTTCATTCATTCTTATATCCAATGATTACTTATGGCACACCTAAGCACTGTTCTAGATGGTGGCAGTCCAGGTGTCTGTCTTCATGAAGCTTAGTTGTTAGAAGGAGTATCTTCCATGGTGAAGCCTTCTCGGATTATTCTCAGAGCCAGGTGACTGTAGCAGGTGCTATTGGTGCTCTGTCCCAACAACTCAGCCCACCCAGAAGTTGCCTAAGGCTCTAGTAAACAGCTCTCATACCCCAAGATGATGTCCTGCCTCAAAATAGGATATCTCTCTGACTGAAGTGAGAGATACAAATCCAAGTGCAGGGCCAGCCAGAAACACCTGGGAGTTAACACCCCCAGAACAACCCACAACAATAAAGGATAGGAATTGGTGAGTGTATCAGTTATCTATTGCTGCATAATAAACACTAAACTTGACAGCTTAGCATAGCAATCATATATTTGCTCATGACTCTGCAATCAGACTGTGCTCAGCTGGAAGGTTCTCCTGCTCATCTCGCCTGGAGCCACTCATGCAGGTGTAATCTGGTGCCTTGCCTGGACTGGATGGTCCCATATGACTTCATTCCTGTTTCTATTGTGTAGGGGCAGCTGTGAGCTGGGGTGCCTCAGTCCCCTCTATATGGCCTCTCTGGCAGAAGAGCCCAGGCTTCTTATGTGGTAGCAGCAACAGCCCAGAGGACCAGCCCTAATTCTAAGTGTTCATCAAGCCTCTGCTGGCGTCATGTTTGCTGATGTTCCAATGGCCAAAGCAAGTTACATGGCCCCACCCAGAGTCAATGTGGGAGAAGCCTCCACAAGGGTATGGACCACAGGGAGGCCATTAATGAGCCATCTATCCAGTGCGTAAGTCCGCCAGCTTCCTCAGCCCTCAGGGGGACAGCTCTAAGGTGTGTTCCACTCAGGGTCTCAGAGAGACCACAAAGGGCTTGAGCCCAGTTGCCCACAGCTGTGATCCACTCACTAGCACATTTTAAAAACTTTTCTCTCTTCCCTGGTTCATTCCCCCTACTCCCTAACTGTGCTTCCTGGAATCCCCTCCCAGATAAACTACCTGCACCCAAGTCCTTTCTCAAGATCCACTTTGGGGAAACCTAAACAGGGGCCATAGCATAGCCAGGAGTTGAAATCCCAAGCACCTGTTCAATTCTGCCATACTGGCCCCATGTAGGAATAGAGGAGAGAGGACAGGATAAGAAGGGAAACATGAGGGCTGGGGCTCTGGGAAACCACTGAAGGCTACACGCAGAGAGGAGCATAATCAGCAGGTATCTCTGGCCCCTCTGAGACTGGCCAGGCCTCCAGGGATGGATTCGGCTGGGTCAGAGTTGGAGACCTCCCACGTCCAATAGTGACAGGAGGCTAAGACCCTGTAGGAGCACCTCTAAGTTAGGGAAGATGCCCTCCCGACACCCACCTCATCAGCCCTCCTGGGTCAGTATGGTCCCCAGAGCTGTTCTCACAATTTGTGGCATAAAACCAACTCCCCCCAACCCCACCACTTTTCTGAGTTCTATTATTACAATTACGCAAATCTTCCGTCCCAGCCTAAGCAAAGCAGGTGGGACGTGGGGCAGCTCGAAAGGATAAGATGGGCAAACGGCAGATTACAGCCACCCACTCTGGTAAACACAAGTTTAATTGCTTTTTCGTAGGGGAGAGAGGGGAGGCAGGCTCAGAAATAAAACAAATTCCCAATCAGCTGTGTCAGGGCTGCTGAGCTGAGCTGATGGAGAGGAGCACCAGACTGGGAGCAGCAGACTCTGACCTGGGAGAAGGAGAAGGCAGGTGAGGGGAGGAGATGCTGGGGACATGGAGGTATTGTCCTGGGGAAAGCACTGGCCCTTCAGGTCAAGGGCAGGACATTCTGTACCACCAGGGTTATTGTTGGGGTGAGGGGGCAGTTGGGTGCCAAGGCTCTCACCTGGATCTTTAAATAACAGTGACGATAATACTATCCAGCATTTACTGAGAGCTTACTGAGTGCCAGGCACTGAGCTAAGTACTCTACACAAATTAATTGTTTAATTGTCACAACAACTGGCTGGGCACAGTGGCTCATGCCTGTAATCCCAGCACTTTGGGAGGCCGAGGCAGGCGGATCACCTGAGGTCGGGAGTTCGAGGGAAGCCTGACCAACATGGAGAAACCCCACCTCCAGCCTGGGCAACAAGAGTGAAACTCCATCTCAAAAAAAAAAAAAAAAAGTTACAACAACCTTATGATACTGTTGACACTCCATTTTACAGACGGGAAGTGGCCGAAGACACAGGTGAAAGTGTTCTTTTGTCTACCCAGAACCTGAGGGACTATTTATTCAACAAACCCCCATTTGCTGAGCCCTTGCTCTGTGTCAGTCGCTTCATGCGATCTATAAGGAATAAGGCTGGGATTCAAACCCAAGGTCTTTCTGATGCCAGTGACTATGCCTTTAACTAGTAAGCTAGACAATGTCCCTGAATACTACTACACATGTCCAAGCAACAACTCCTATTGATCAGGCACTTATTCTGTGCAACCCCCAGGTCTACAGGCCAGACTAGAGACGAGATAAGGTCCCTGCCCTTGAGAAATTCATTATTTAATGATGAAGGAGGCGCATACATGAGATATTGCAGTGGTAAGGGTTTGAATAGGTGAACAAGGTAGGATGGGAACACAGGCAGTCTGTAACTCTGCCCGCAGAGGTTGAAACAGGCTTTGCAGAGGAGGCCAGGTTTGAGATGAGACGTAAAGGATGAGTAGGGCTTCACTAAGCAACAGGGGAAGGAGACGGTAGAGCAGCACAGAGAAGGTCCACAGCTGAGGCAGCTGCTAGCACGTTCCGGGGCAGCCATACAGCCTGCGGTGGCTGGAGTCTGGGGGCACGTCGTGAAGGACGTAGCCACTATGGTGAGAAGGTGGGCAGGAACCACATCACAAGGGGCCTTCGCCGCCAACCTGAGGCCTGCCCCTAACCCACAGCACCAGCCTTCCTCAAATCAGCATCTGGTTTGACAAGATGCTTCTGGAACAAGGAGGTTCTGTGGCCAGGGGAGTTTGGGAAGCACTGCACAGTTGTGTCTCTTCTGGAAGCTGCATCAGGTTTCTGAGAAACTGTGTAGTAAAGAAACCTGCTTAGCTCTGCTGAGTCCAGCCTTTCCCAGACCCCTCTGACCTCAGAAACCGCCTCTGCCCACAGAAACCCCCCGGGGCCTGCATTCCAGAGACAAACCCTTCAGGAAGTGTGTACATGAGAACTAAAGCAATGACAGTGATTGGGGAGGGCCCACTGCTCCTTCCTGCATCTTCAGTCACTGAGACTCCACCTAGAAGATGGCAAGAACAAGCCCAACAACAGCTGACATGTACTGAGTCCTTACCACGAGCCGGGCCCTGTACTGAGTCCTCTATATGTCACTGACTCTCATCTCACTGACTGCTCATGCTGTTAAAATTTCCATTTTACAGATCAGGAAACTGAGGCACGGGGCAACAGGAACTTGCCTACATTCTCTGCATTCGTAGGTGGAAGAGCCAGGATTCGAACCCTAGTCTGCCAAACGCCGAGGTCCACGCGCCTCTTGCTGCACTGTCCTCCCATGTGTGGCTTCCTGCTGCTCCGTCTGCCAGCAGAGCCCCAGCCCCACCCCGGAGGAGGTGGGAGATGACCGTCGCTTTCATATTTTGGAAAGCTTTAGTTGTCAGCCCCTCCGGGTGGGTTCTGTCATTCCTGGGGACTGCATCATTTCTGACATAACAGAACCTAGTCAATTCAACTCAGCAAACATTTCCAAATCCCCTCTGTACGCCAGGTGCTGCCTGGGGAGGCTGGTCAGTCCCCGGTTACCCCGAATCCCACTGCCTCTGGGAGCTCTGATCCCAGAATCCTCCAGTGGAAGGGACTTGGAGGACCACACAGTTCCCAAAACTCAGATTTAGAGAAAAAACTGAGGCTGCACCCCCAAATTTAGAGCAGAAAGAAGTGGAGCTGCTCTGTTTGAAGTGAGGGTGGGCATTCTGGACCCTACCAGCCTAGCCTTCCCTCCCCTCCTGTGGGCTCTGGAAAACAATCACCTGATGGGACCTGGCCATGTCACAGGTGAGAGTGGCAGAGACAGGTACAAATAAAACTATGAAGTCACAGGAAAAGGAACTGATTTTTTTTTGGAGACAGGGTCTCACTTTATCACCCAGGTCGGAGTGTAGCGGTGAGCTCACTGCAGCCTCAACATCCCGGGCTCAAGTATCCTCCCACCTCAACCTACTGAGTAGCTGTGACCACAGGTGCATGATATCATGCCCGGCTAATTTTTTAATTTTTTTGTAGAGACAGAGTCTCACTATGATTTCCAGACTGGTCTTAAATTCCTAGACTCAAGCAATCCTCCCACCCCAGTCTCCCAAAGTGTTGGGATCATAGCTGTGAAACACCGCACCTGGCCAAGAAATAAATTTTGACGGGAAAGGCTTCTTCAAAAAAGGTGGGCTTGTTCTGGGTCAGAAAATCAGAATGGGGGCACATTCCAGGCTCAGACAAAGGTCTGAGGACAAAGCATTCTGGGAGTGTTTACAGAGGACCAGCTCTGAGGGGTGTGGGGATGGGGGCAGAGAGAGGGGTTGATGAAAGCTAGGCTTCAGTCACACCTCAGCCCACCTCCAGCATCACACCCTAGCCACTCCAGGGGCAGGCGAGGGCAGGACAGGGCAGGAGGGCTGGTGACCAGATGTTCACAAGCCCCAGCATCCCAGACCTTGCTGCTTCCTCTGGGAAGCATTTGAAAAGCTGTTAAGAAATTGGAGACTTTCTCCTGCTCCAGGCTGACCTGGTTGTCCCGGGTAGGCCCAATCTAAAATTTCAGGGAACAATGGAAAGGTTTGAAATGCCACCTTGGGAAGGTCAGGTGCCCCGTCCCAAGGCCTGGGATTCAGCCAGGTGAGAGAGGAATGCACCTTACTCCTGATGCACACAGCAAACAGACCAGGAATGTCCAGGGCTGACACAGCCCCGGGAAGGCTCCAGAGGACACTCAGGGACTGGACTGAGGCTGAGCACCCTTAGGCCACGCCCCCTACTTCCCCTCCCACCTTCAGACCCAGCTTTCAGAGAAGCCCCAGGAGCAATGACCTGCAAAGGTAGAAATGATCAGAAGATGAAAATCCCTCTTTGCTACTCATAATTGGAAGAAAGGGAGACAAAGCGTTGGAGGCAGAGGGCATGTTTCACATCCAGACGTTCCAAGAGCACCTTCTCACTTTGCTCTTGTATGAGGCAGCAGAGGGCACTGGAAACAGCCCTGGACCTGGGGTAAACCTGCCGGGGTTTGAGCACTGCTCCCCAGCAGGTGACCTCAAGAAAGCCTCTTTCCCTTCAGATCCTGTTTCTTCCTCCACGAAAGGGGACAATGGCATAGATTTCATGAGGTTCTTGTAAGGATCGCACTAGATAATGGATGTGACAGGGTCGTATTAATGGTGCAGGGCTTTATACAGAGTCAAGGTCCCTGGAAACATCAAGTATTATTTGGAGGAGCACATAGAATGTAGCCCCCCACATGGGGCCACCTGAATTCATGTACAAACAGCAGGACAAGTCAATGCACCTGCAGCCACTTAAGACATGCCCGGTGGCAAGACAGGTACTTAGAGGATGCTGACCTGGCCAAATGCATGTCATTACCTCTTGTGGAGCCCTAAAGCTCTCTTTCTTAAAATGCCTAAGGTTTGAATCAGAACAAATGCAGACAGCATTTTAAACAAGCTTCCCAGTAACTGATGTGAAAGTCTGAGAATCACAGCTACAGAGCAGCCCCCCAAAGACAATCCCTCTCCATTTAAGGGTAATTTGGAATTACATTGACTACAGCTTAAAAAGCCCCTACTGTGTGCCAAGTACTTTACATACATGATTTGGAAATGCTCTTCTCAGTTTATAGATAAAAACCAGGACTCCAGAACAGTTGAGTGACCTGCCCAAGGCCACACAGCTAATCAGGGGCGGGTCAGGATTCGATTCCAGGTCTCTCTGAAGCCACATCTCAGCGACTGACTACAATAGGTCGCCATTTCTCTTCTTTGCAGTGTAATGGGAAGGCTTGGGGAGTTTCAGGTGAAAACTACTTCTGAGCAATCCCAGAAGCCTTCCTGGAAGGGGACAGGGACCTACCCAGGTCCTTGGGGACACCAAACTGTCCCCCTGCATCCCCAGGCAGTGCTGACCTGGCAAGGACAGATGACTCCTCTGCCTGAATGCCCCTCATTTGATCTTTGTCTCTTCTGTGTGGATTTAAGATGCACCAACCCCAAGTGCTCCGGGGGGTTCATCTAAACACGATTAAACAGCCATTAGGCCTCCGCGATTGGGAAATGGAGATTTACAGACTTCCAAACTTCCATTTAAATGCAAATACAGCATTTTCACTGGGAACCAGAGATCTGAACAGCATTAAAGTCACTGTCTCCCCTTGCCTCTGCCATCACTCCTGCCGCTTGGGCCACCTCTGGCTTGCAGCTAATCCGAGGGGTGCTGTGGGCACCTGATGGAGCCAAGCCAGGGGAGGACAAGGGCCAGGCCTGCTGCAATGGACGGTGAGTGGAAGTCCTGCCTTTCTTCATCTGCAGTTGCCCTTTCTGTCCTGGGCCGGGGTGCAGATATTGACCTCTGGCCCAAATCGGCACATCCTCATCAAGGTCACACGTGCCACAGGGAAATCCTGGAGTCAGGACACTCAGACTCTACTCTGCCTGGCTCTGCAGCCCTAGGAAGGCCAGGCTCTGTTTTGAGAGGTGCACCCTTGCCCCTGGGACCTCCAAACAAAGGGCCTGGACATATTCACTGACTCAAATTGAGAAGGGCTCAGGAAATAGTCATTGAGCAGAAAGCAGAAAAGAACCTACTACTCAAATTAAGAGAATAACAACCGGGGCCTTTATCAAGCACCTACTATGTCCCAGGCAGAGAAAGTACCATTTCATACTCCCAAGACCCTAGGAAGCGGGTTTTAGGATCTCTATTTTTAAAAAGGAAAAATTGAGACTTGGGAAGATGAATAGGATGTAAAGGTCACTTACAGAGAAGGTACCACAGTCAAGATTTGACTCCCAAATCCATCCTGCTAACTATCTCTCCAAGCTCTACCCCTAAGTTCCTGCGTGACCTTTGGTGAATGACCTGACCTCCCTGAGCTTCTGTTTCTGGACCTAAAATGGGTATAAGAGAGTCAGGAGAGGAACAGCTGAAGAGTGGGAAGCAGAGTCAGGGAACTGCCCTTCCAGGCCGAGCTTGGGGGCCCTACTGAAGGGGCAGGGAGGCTATAAGCCTTGGCTAGGGCTAGGCCTGGGCCACCAGAGCTCGAATTCCAACCTGGGAAATAGAGACCATATTTTGCAGGTGTTGGAAGCCCTAATGGGTTTGGCAGATTTTGGCCATGCACTGAATGTGGTGAGTGAGGAGGAAGAGGGTGCCAGGGATGACTGTCGTGAGAATGGCCTTTTACTGAACATTTATCATGTGTCAGCATGCGTACCAAGTCAGTTTCACATCTGATCTTACTCACTCCTCAGAACCTTCTTGCAAAGTTGTTTTTTATTATGTTGGGACAACTAAGTTCCTCTTCAAAGACTCAATTTTCTGATCATACGTTGTAAACAATCCTACCCCTTCTTCAGTTAAGCCTAACCATTTCTTCTTTGCCCTTCCCCCTTCGCAAATTGCGCATTTACACTATTTGGAAAGTTTAAGTCTTAGCCAATCACGATCAACTTAGATTGTGCGGTCCAACCCCAGCCACTCAGGGAAGGACACAGAAACAGGAAGTGCGTTAGGGTTAAAAACCCCTTCTCTCCTTTGTTCAGTGTGCTCTCGTGATTACAACTGGTGCAAGCAGCACCCTTCTGCAGAAGTAAAGGTGCCTTGCTGAGAAATTTTCTAAGTGCAAGTTTCTTTTGGCTACGCAGAACACTTGTTTCCAACATTATTATTACATATGTTTCAGGTGAGTCAACAGTGGAAGTGTTAGGGACCATACCCAAGGTCATCTAGCCCTGGGGAGGTACAGCCAGGCTGCAGATACAGGAGGAAGCTCCTCTCCTCCCTCCTCCAGCACTGTCTCTCTCTGATGGTGAAATTTTCAGTCCAGGTGCTTGGAAGAAAGGGGACACTGGGGTAACCAACTATCCTGGCTTGCTTGGAACAGTCTTGATTTTAAAACAGAGTGCTGTGTCCCTGGAAACCCCCTTGTCCTGAGTACACTGTAATGTGATGATAGCTCACCTTAGCAGTGACTCGGAAATGAGACAAAGGAACAAGGGTGTGGAAAGCTGGAAGGGAAATGGGTGGAGTTTTTGATGGGTTGAGTTAGGTCCCCAGGGAATAGGACTAGCCATTGCATTGGCACAAGGTCAGGCCAGAGAATCAGATTTGGGACTCACCCATAGAGGCCTGGGGAGCCCCTGGGACCTGCCCAGTTGCCTGAGCCATGCATAGAGAGAGGGATCCCTCCCAAGGACGGGGTCTTCCTTCCCTGGACAGCGATGGCAGAAAAGAACACTGGACTCAGAGTACTCCTTCCAGCTGGTCTCGCTTCTCTGGATTACATCTTAGCTCGTGACCCTCCCAGGACATTTGCTTGAGGGTTAGATGAGAGAAACCACGCTCACAGGGTGGGGATTTCAGGCACCAGGACTTTCCCTTGTTGCCAGAATCTGCCCAGTCAACAAGTGGGAGCAGGCCTGTGCAATGGTGTTAAAGAGGAGAGAGGGAAACTGCCTTCTGTTTCTGTCTCCCTTCACTTCCTCCCAGCTCATGACCTCTGGCCACTGTTTGCTTCTGATGTTTGGCCTCAGAGATATATCCACAAGGGGTGACAGAAGCCCAGGCCAGCTCTGTACATGGAATACCAGGGCTCCCAGGAAGACACCTGGGCTGGGGTTGATAAGGAAGAGAACAGCAGCTTCCTCTTCAGTGTCAGAGTGTAGGCACATTATTGGGGCAGGAATGGGGTGGCTTGTTGCTCACTTGGCCAGAGATTTGGGGGGAAAGAGCACAGGTCTGGGAGACACCAAACTGTGGGTCTAGTTCTGACTGTCACTGACTTGCTCTGTGATCTTGAGCAAGTCACTTCGCCTCTTTGAGCCTCAGTTTACTCATCTGTCAAAAGAAGGCCATAGCTCCTCTGCCTCGTGACAAGATGGTGCATGGCTAGAGGGCAGATTCTGGCCAAAAACCTTATGGAGTAGTGACCCAGAAAGGAAGAGATGAGGGGGCGGTGAACGGCAGGGAGCAGAACAAGAGGGGTACAAATGAGTTAGCCAGAGGAAGGGGGCAGGCTGGGTGGAGATGACGGACAGATGGCCGAGGCAGGTGAGAGCATGTTAAAAAGGGGAGCCAGATGTGAGCTCATCAATCAGTTTTTATATCCCCTGCCTTTCCCTCCCGCCCCTCCCCACCCCTCCCAGCCCCTGTGGATAATTGCGAAGGACACCGATTAAGAGGACCTGGCCCCCTTGGCTTCTTTGTTTGAAGCCCTCCTGGTGAATTATGCAAGAGGCTGCGGGGAGAAGCAGGCACTGGGATCGCTTCATTATTGATGAGAGATGACGGGCCCTCTGCTGACAGCCTTCCTAAGAGATATGATTAGCTTGTAAAAAATTAATCACCATTCTCAGGGAGGACACAGATTAAAACCCCAAGGAGTGGTGTTATCAATGTTCCCTAATTTCAGGGGACTTTGAAAAGGTTTTAGCGCAACTTGGAGAAGACAATTATATTCAATTAGAATCACTAGTGCCGCAATGTCACTCCCTGCTGTGAGGTGGGCACTTGCGGCGGGGGAGGGGTTTGAGGAAGGAGGGGACTGCAGGTGGCCGTCGGGGAGGCCTGCATGACGCGCTGCCCTCTTTGGAGGCTCCTCCCACACTGTTCCCTCTCCAGGTGATCTCATGTTCACCTATGGCTTCATTTCCATCCAGACTCCGATGACTCACACTTTTATGGCTCCAGCCTGGACCTCTCCCTGAAGCTCCCCATCCATTTACTGTATGCAGCTCCTGTTCAACTCCTTCTCTGGGATGTCTCAAAGGCACCTCCAGACCACCACATGTGACCCTGAACTCCCAAACACCCCCTGCATTCCCTACCCTGGTGCCTGGTCCTCCTTCAAGATTCTCTTTCTTAACGAAGAGCACCACCCTTAACAAAATCCATCGACCTGTCGATTTAACTCTTAAACATTTCAGGGATCTATTCACTTCCCCTGTCGCCCATGCTACCGCCCTAGACCACGCCACCTTCCTCTCTCATCTGGATGACTACAGTGGCCTCCTCACAGGTGTCAGACACTTCCTCCTTCTCCTCCCATCCTCTTGGCTTCTCCTGATTGCATCCCTGGCTCGAGTGGACAGCTCCCTGTGGGATTTGATTCACTGCATTCTGATGTGGTCTGGTCTCACATGTGTGCCATATTTGTCTTCTCTTTCTTCCTAAGATTCCTCTGATGTTTGGGGGGCCTGTGCTCATGTACAGCCCACAAATGAACACTCGAGGGAAATCCTCCACCAGTGAAGGCAGGACTGATGGATAGCATTTGGCCCCCCATTTAGGGTGGAAGGGCAATTCTGGGAGACCTTGTGTTGCTTCTCAGAAGGTCCTAGCAGAATGGAGCCCCCGTTGCCTGGTACAGCATCCTAGAAATCCATGGTTCCTCACTCCTGCTCCCAGAGATTATTCCCAAATGAGCCACCTGCACCCAAGTCATTGTCTCACTTCAGCTTTTTAATGATCCCAAGATAAGACATCCTGCTTTCACTCTTGCCCCTCCACTCTGCCCTCCCCATAGCATTACCGACCTCCACAAACACACGTCTGACCGTGTCACCCTACTTCAGTCCTTCCAGAACTTCCTGTTGCTCTCAGATAAAAGCAAAACCACAAACATGGTGATGGGGTTCAGGACATGCTACCCCAAAATATGGCATCTAGACACTGGGGAAAATGGCAGAAGTAGAAAGGTCATTCTCACTTTCCCCTTGCCATTCTTCTCTGAAACGGGCCATACCACCTGGGAAGGACTCTCTGACCTTCCCCTAAAGCTGTTCATAAGACCTTCATTCAAGGCCAGGTGCAGTGGCTCAAGCCTGTAATTTCAGGACTTTGGGAGACAGGTGTGAGGATTGCTTGAGGCCAGGAGCTCAAAACCAGGCTAGGCAACATAGTGAGATCCATGTCTACAAAAAAAATTTTTTTAATTAGCCAGGCACACTAGGATGCACCTGTAGTCCCAGCTACTCAGGAGGTTGAGGTAGGAGGACCACTTGAGACCAGGAGGTCAAGGTTGCACTGTCAGAGACATTCGAACCAGAGCGACCCCATCTTGAATAGGCAAAATAAGGCTGAGACCTGCTGCTCTGCATTCCCAGTAAGTTAGGCATTCTAAGTCACAGAATAAGATAGGAGGTCCACAGAACTGGTATCAGAAGATACAGGTCATAAAGACCCTGCTGATAAGACAGGATGCAGTAAAGAAGCCGGCCAAAGTCCATCAAAACCAAGATGGTGACGAAAGTGACCTCAGGTCCTCCTCGCTGCTCATTATACACTAATTAAAATGTATTAGCATGCTAAAGGACACTCCCACCAGCGCCATGACAGTTTACAAATGCCATGGCAATGTCCAGAAGTTACCCCAGATAGTCTAAAAGGAGAAGGAATCCTCAGTTCCAGGAATTGCCCACCCCTTTCCTGGAAAACTCAAGAATAATCCACCTCTTATTTAGCATATCATCAAGAAATAACCATAAAAATAGCCAGTTAGCAGCCCTCAGAGCCGCCCTGTCTATGGAGTAGCCATTCTTTTGTTTCTTTATTTTCCTAATAAACTTCTGTTCATTTTACTCTGTGGACTCACCCCGAATTATTTCTTGGGCAAGATCCCTCTCTCGGGGTCTGGATCAGGAACCTTTTCCAGCAACAGCACCACTGCACTCCAACCTGGGTGACAGAGCAAGACCATGTCTCAAAAAAAGAAACAAAAAGATCTTCATTCAAGAGGGGACTTCCCTATATCCAGAGGAAAGGAACTTGCTTATCTCCAAAGACACTGGGACAGGGAGAAGAATCTGAATAAACAGGTCTTGCTTGCCCAGACACGGTGGCTCACGCCTGTAATCCTAGCACTTTGGGAGGCTGAGGTGGGAGGATCACAAGGTCAGGAAATCGAGACCATCCTGGCCAGTATGGTGAAACCCAGTCTCTACTAAAAACACAAAAATTAGCTGGATGTGGTGGTGCATGCCTGTAATCCCAGCTACTCGGGAGGCTGAGGCAGGAGAATGGCTTGAATCCGAGAGGCGGAGATTGCAGTGAGCTGAGATCATGGTCAAAGATGAGACCCTCAAAAAAAAAAAACCAAAAAAAAAAAAAAGACCTTGCAAGGTCCTCTCCATTTATTACCATTGATCTACTTTTAACGATTCACTTTTTAAATACATAGGCTTGCCATTTCTTTGGGTCTTTATTTCACTTAAAACTTACAGGTATGCTTTTCTCTTGTTAATCTCTCTTTAGTTATAGAGGCCTCAGCCATGAACCTAGCGATGGGTATGTAAACCCAAAAGTATGTGAGACAGGTCTCAATCAAGTTAGAAATTTAATTTTGTCAAGGTTAAGGATGTACCCATGACAGAGCTGCAGGAAGTCCTGGTGGCATGTGCCCAAGGTTGTCGGGGTACGGTTGGCTTTTATACATTTTAGGGAGACATAAGACATCAGTCAACACACCTAATATTTACATTGGTTTGATCTGGATGGGTGGAGACAACTCAAAGCCAGGGTGGGTGTGGGCCTCCAGGTCATATGCAGATTTTAAAATTTTCTGGACTGGCTTAGTGGCTCACGCCTGTAATCCCAGCACTTTGGGAGGCTGAAGAGGGCAGATCACCTGAGGTCAGGAGTTCGAGACCTGCCTGGCCGACATGGTAAAACCCCATCTCTACTAAAAATACAAAAAAAAAATTAGCCAGGCATGGTGGTGGGCGCCTGTAGTCCTAGCTACTTGGGAGGCTGAGGCAGGAGAATCACTTGAACCTGAGAGGCAGAGGTTGCAGTGAGCCAAGAACGCACCACTGCACTCCAGCCTGGGCGACAAGAGTGAAACTCTGTCTCAAAACAAACAAACAAACAAAATTCTGATTGGCAATCAATTACAATAATTATCAATAGGAAGGAATGCCTGGGTTACGATAAGGGGTCATAGAGACCAAGGTTGTATCACACAGAGCCTCCAGGTAGCAGGCTTCAAAGAGAACAGATTGCAAATGTTTCTTATCAGACTTAAGGTCTGTGTTGATGTTAATGCTGGTCGGCTTTTCCTGAATTTCAAAACGGAGAGGGGTTTAATGAAGGATGTCCTGCTCCCCCTTTCCATCATGGCATGAAGTAGTTTTTCAGGTTAACTTTGGAATGCCCTTGGCTGAGAAGAGGGTCCCTTTAGATGATTGGGGGGTCTTAGAATTTAATTTTTGATTTGCAGGTAGAAAAAGATATCTCTTCTGCTCTACAGAGGCCTCCAAGAGCATGGATTGTCTGACTCCTCCAACCTCACCTCCCACCATGCACTCCATTATGAGGAGGAAAAAGGGTTCCCTCTACCTTTCATAGTTGTTAACTGGGACTCCCTGTAACAAAAGACAGATTAACAAGAGAAAAACAAATAGAAGTTTATTAGCATGGATTACCTCCTTGTACATGGGAGAAAACTCAAAGAAATGAGTCATTCCCTAGAGAAGATGTCAAAGAAAGAGCTTAAACTTCAGGCTTAAATACTATCATTTTTCTGAAATGAAGGAAAAAAAGACTGTTGGGAAAAGGCCCTGTTGAGATGACCAAGAAGAACACATTAAACAAAGGCAAAGTTTGTTATGCAGATGGAATTCGCTGCTTTCTTCATCATTTAAGAGTTTCTAGTGATTAAGTCAGCTTTTTCTCCCTGGTGCAGTCAGGAAGAGACTATTACAACTGGAGATTTTCTTTACAGATGTAAATTTCTCTTATAAAAGGGCAACTTTTGAGTTACTTCTGTGTCTGCAGTTTTTCAAAATAGCCAGCTCAAAATAATTATTATGCCAAAGAGGTATATTTGGGAGGGACATATTCTGGTCTCCTACAGTCACATTTTGGGGTGGTGTGTCCAGAGCCCCAGCACCTCCTTTCAGAGCCTCATGTTCACCATGCACCTCCCAGCCACAGGGCCTTTGTCCATGCCATGCCCCCCACCTGCAATCCTTTCCCAGCCTTCTTTGCTCCTCAGCTCATCTTTCAGATCTTGCCCAGTTGTGTTTGCTGGAAGTTTTCCCTGAGCCTCTCAGGGAGGTGAGATCCCTTCTCTTATGAATTCCCATTGCACCAGGCCCCTCTCCTTTTATTGCTAATTGGAACTACAATTTCACATATTTCGCATTTCTTTGTGGGATTATTTGATTAGCATCTGCCTCCATCATGTTGAGCGAGCGTCATGAAGACAGCCTGTGTCTGGTAACCCCGGAGCCAGCACAGGAATAGTTGACGGAAGAAGAAAGGAAGGAAGGGAGTGAGGGAGGAAGGTGTAGCCATTCCATGGGTTCATTTTGCTTGCTGCCCAGATAGATCTGATTTATCAAAACAGGGGAATTGCAATAGAGAAATACTTTAATTCATGCAGAGCTGGCTGAACAGAAGAATGGGGTTTTATTATTACTCAAATCAGCTTACCTGAAAATTCAGACGCTAGAGTTTTTCAAGAGTAGGCTGGCAGGACGGGGACTGAATGCTGCTGATTGGTTGGGGAGGCAATCACAGGGGTATTGAAATAGTCTGCTTCTGGGTGGGGCCATAGGACCAGTTGATGGTCCAGGTGGAGCCATCATTGTAAGAAATGCAAAAACCTGGGGCCAGGCACGGTGGCTCACGCCTGTAATCCCAGCACTTTGAGAGGCCAAGGCAGGTGGATCACTTCAGGTCAGGAGTTCAAGAACAGCCTGGCCAACATAGTGAAACCTCATCTCTATTAAAAGTACAAAAATTAGCCGGGTGTGGAGGCACACACCTGTAGTCCCAGCTACTTGGGAGGCTGAGGTAGGAGAATGACTTGAAGCTGGGAGGCAGAGGTTGCAGTGAGCCAAGATTATGCCACTGCACTCCAGCCTGGGTGACAGAGTGGGAGTCTTTCTCAAAAAAAAAAAAAAAACTGAAAAGACATCCAAAAGGTCAGTCCTAGGTTCTACAATAGTGATGTTGTTTGCAGGAGTAATTGGAGAAGCTGCAAATTGTGTGACCTCCAGAATCATGGCTGGTAATCATTTATGTCTACACCTTAGCAGAATTCCGGCTCCTCTCATTCTCCTAATCTGGTGGCCTTTCATTAGCCTTACAAAGGCAGTTGATTTGGGGGGAAGAATTATTATCATTTAAACTATAAACTAAATGTCTCCCAGAGTTAGCTTAGTGTAAGCCCAGGAGTGATTAAGGGCAGCTGGAGGTTAAAAGCAAGATGGAGGCTGGTTAGATCAGATCTCTTTCCCTGTCATAATGTCCTCACTGTTGCAATTTTTGCAACTTCCCTCAAAGCGATAAGGGAAAGGAGTCCACCTTGAGCTAATGACAAATCTTCCACTAGCCCACACTCTTCACTGCTTCCCCCAGTGTATGTGGAGAGAAATCAAAACAACCTGTTGAGGCTTTTAAGCCCCTCTGCTACAAACCCCAATTTATGTCCCATATTATTCCCCTTTACTCCATCCATGTATCCCTGGGTTCCAGCCAATCCAAGCTGCCTGCACATCTCCATTTGGACCACTTAGGTGAGTGCCCATTACAGTGTAAACTCCGTGTGCTGAGGGGCCTGGACACACACCAAGGGCTCCATGAAAGTTTGTTGACTGAATAAAAGACCTTCCACATAGGCCTCCTGGTGCTGCTTACCCGGCATCTGAAAAGCTACCAGCTTTGTGTCAGGTGTTCTGTAGGGCTATTCTGAACACGTTCCTTGGCTCTTTTTATTTTACAGGTGAGAAGAATTGAGGCTCAGAGATGCAAGCCACTTGCCACAGTCACCCTGCTTGAGAGCAGCAGAGACGGGTATCATCCTGGGCTTTTCCCACAGGGCCCATTGTCCAAGCCCACCCCCCATCATATTGTAACCGCCCAGCAGGTTCTTCCTGCCCGCTACTCAAACAAAATCCATTCACCAAGACCATGGTATTGCAGTAAAGAGAGAGTGTAATTGACACGAGGCTGGCCACACACATGGGAGATGGAGTTATTACTCAACTCAGTCTCCCTGAAGGCTCAGAAGTTAGGAGTATTTCACAGATAGTTTGGTGAGCAGGGGCCTAGGGTAGGGGGCATGCTGAGTGATTGGGTTGGAGATGAAATCAGAGAATCAAATCTGTTCTCTTTGGCTGAGTCGGTTCCTGGGTGGGGGCTCCAGGTGGAGCCATCATCATCAGGAATGCAAAAACCTGGAAAGACATCTCAAAAGGCCAATTTTAGTTTCTACAATAATGATGTTATCTGCAAGGTTATTTGGGGTAGTTGCAAATCTCATGACCTCCGGAATAATGGCTAGTAATTATTTAGAATCCAAGCCTCTCTCATCTTCTTAATTTGGTGGCCTTTCATTTGTCTTACAAGAATGGTTTGGTTTTGGGGAAAGGCTATTCTCATTTAAACTATAAACTGAATTTCTCCCCAAGTTAGGTTGGCCCATGCCCAGGAATGAGCAAAGACAGTGAGGCCAGAAGCACGATGGAGTCAGCCATGTCCGATTTCTCTCACTGCCGTAACTTTGCAAAGGCAGTTTCAATATCTGGCGTCCAAATTCTCACTATTCTTTTCAGTCCAGTTCAAATGCCACTGTTGGGGTTCAGAAAGTGATATCCCAAAATATGATGCTTTTTTTTTTTTTTTTGAGAGGCAGTTTTGCTCTGTTGCCCAGGCCAGAGTGCAGAGGCACGATCTCCGCTCACTACAGGCTCCCCCTCCTGGGTTCAAGGGATTCTCATGTCTCAGCCTCCTGAGTAGCAGGAATTACAGGTGTGCGCCACCACACCCAGATAATTTTTTTTTTTTTTGAGACAGAGTCTCACCCTATCACCCACGCTGGAGTGCAATGGTGTGAGCTCAGCTCACTGTAACCTCTGCTGCCCAAGTTCAAGCAATTCTCCCGCCTCAGCCTCCCAAGTAACTGGGGTTACAGGCATGTACCACAGCTAATTTTTGTATTTTTAGTAGAGACAGGGTTTCACCATGTTGGCCAGGCTGGTCTTGAACCCCTGACCTCAGGTGATCTGCCCCCCACTCAGCCTTCCAAAGTGCTGGGATTATAGGTGCAAGCCACTGTGACCAGCTGACCCCAAAATATGATGTTTTGACACACTGAAGTGAAGAAGCCTCAAGGTCTCTCTGACCTTTCCCTCCTGGCTCTCAATCTTCCATCTCTCCCAAAGCACAGGAGGAAGTTTTTCTCTGAAGTTCCCTTTTCTGCTTAAAGTCTGGACCTGCCAAAGAAGAAAACAGTAACCTCTGGTCCCTTCCCTGAGTTTTCATTAACAGAACTCATATCGTGGGAAGAAAGACTGAATTCTGCCAACTCGCCTGGACAGACGTGTCACAAACCATTGTCTGCTCTGCGGGTCCCACAGACTTATTCCCAGGCCATTGTATGTCCTCCATGCCCATTGAACTCCCCTCAAAATCATTTACTATCCCCCTAAAAATCATCCACAATTTCCCATCCCCCTTTCCCCTAAGAAAAAGAGCATGTAACTCTCCATACCCCATTGCGTGGTGGGATAACCACTCTGCAGTTCTCCCCCATGTGTGTCAAAAAATGCATATGCCTTTCTTTCTACGTATCTGTCTTTTGTCAGTTTATTTTCAGTGAACCTTCAGAGGGTGAGGGAAAACTACAGTTTTGGCTCTGTGAGCAGGGTCACCAAACTCTATCTGTTCGAAGCCACAGTGAAGAAACCCAGGGCCTGAAAAGCTGGCAGAAAGGAAAGAAATTCTTACCAGCCAGGCTTCCAGACTCTTTCTCTGTGGAACCTGTTTAAGCAGACAGTAAAAATCACAATTTGTTCTTGTTTCTTCTCCAAAATCTTGATTAATGGGAAAAAAAGGATTTGTGTGACTAGTCCTGAGTACAGTGACTCTGGTGTACTTTTTGGTATGAGCATTCGTATTGTTTGAGAACTTTCCTCCCAGAAATAGCCTTTTTCTCTGTCTTTGTCTTTCTGTGTTGTTCTGTTATAAAGAGGGTACCATAGGGTAGAACACAGGCCTAAAACGCCATACGCCTGTTGTTCCAGCTGGCCCAGTCAGGGGCGTTTGAACGAGAGTGACTCCATCTTGAATACAAGGTGGTTAAAAATAAGTCCGAGACCTACTGGGCTGCATTCCCGGAAGCTTAGACATTCTTAGACACAGGATGAGATAGAAGGTCGGCACAAGATACAGGTCACAAAGACTTTGCTGATAAAACAGGATGTGGTAAAGAAGGCAGCTAAAACCAAGATGACTATGAAAGTGACCTCTGATTGTCCTCACTGCTCAGGATATGCCAATTATAATACATTAATATGTATTGTCATGGCGCTGGTGGGTGATATGTTAATTATAATATATTAATATGTACTGTCATGGCACTGACACTCCCACTAGCGCCATGACACTCCCACCAGCTCCATGACAGTTTACAAATGCCATGACAATGCCAGGAAGTTACCTTACACGTTCTAAAAAAAGGAGAGGGACCCTCAGTTCCAGGAAATCTCTGCTGCATTCCTGGAAACTCATGAATAATCCTCCCCTTGTTTAGCATAGAATCATACTCAGTTGAGCAGCCCCCACTGCTGCTCTGCCTATGGAATAGCCATTCTTTTATTCCTTGACTTTCTTAGTAAACTTGCTTTTATTTTACTCTATGGACTTGCCCCAAATTCTTTCTTGAACCCTCTCTTGGAGTCTAGATCCGAACCCCTTTCCAGTAATAGCCATATAGACTGGTCAGTTTCATGGTTCTGATCAGACCAGCAGTTAAGACAAATTTTGCTGTGGGTTCCCAAGATAAAACAGGATAAGATTCCCTCTTGTCTTGTTTTATGTCCTTGAGAGCTTGACTTGTGACCAAGTGGGAGCACTCTCTCCTGGTCTCTGCTATCCAGCGGGCATGATTTTCGGGTCACATCTGGTGGCCAGTCTGAAAGTGGCTGGGAACCTGAGACACATACGATATTGAGGAGCCTGCTTTTTGTTCCAAAGGTGTCAAGCTCTCAGGAGAGTTTGTCTTAATAAAAAGTCCCATCCACAAAGGGCTTTTGTTGTCTTAACACCTGTTGTCTGGTTAGCCCTGGGGAAACCCAATCCCAGGAGGGCCTGCTTGGTGTCATAGATTAACAGGTCTGTGACTGGTTGGGGTTCAGAAACTGATATCCCAAAATATGATGCTTTTTTTTTTGAGAGGGAATTTTTGTGGGGTTCTGGGGACACCATGCACACAAACACCATCCTCAACCATCTGTGGCAAGAGTCTTTTGCTATCTTAGCCTAAACCTTGGAGTGCATTTTTGGAGATCATGGGGACTTCCTCTTCTATGCCCTCTCCACTGTAAACCAAAAATAAGATTCTGAGCTCCCCCACCAACTGAATAGACCCCTCCTCTTGGTCAAGGGCATTCTAAAGTAAACCTAAGGCCAGGAGCAGTGGCTTAAGCCTGTAATTCCAGCACTTTGGGAGGCCAAGGCAGGTGGATCACTTGAGGTCAGGAGTTCAAGACCAGCCTGGCCAACATGATGAAACTCCATCTCTACTAAAAATACAAAAATTAGCTGAGTGTTGTGGTGCATGCCTGTAGTCCCAGTTACTTGGGAGACTGAGGCAGGAGAATGTCTTGAACCTGGGAGGCAGAGGTTGCAGTGAGCTGAGATCGTGCCATTGCCTGGGTGACAGAGTGAGATTCCATCTCAAACTAAATAAATAAAGTAAACCAGAAACACTAGTTTAGGCCATGATGGGAATGGGTGGTCAGACATGCCTCATCATACATTCCCCACTTTGGAATTCAGGCACAGCTGACCAGCATTCACGTGAAAACAGAGACCTCAATACTGACAAAACAGACTCTTTAAGCCTGATAAGACGGCTGCTACTTGGAGGCTTCATCTGCGTAATAAGAACCTTGGTCTCCACAACCCCTTGTTGTAACCGAAACACTCCCTTCTACTGAGTCCAGGTCTTTCAAACTCTTTCAACCAATGCCAATCAGAAAATCTTTGATTCCACCTATGACCTGGAAGCCCCTTGCTCGGAGTTATCCCACGTTTCTGGACCAAACCAATGTCCATCTTACATATATTGATTGATGTCTTATGTCTCCCTAAAATGTATGAAACCATGCTGTAGCCTGATCACCTTGGGCACATGTCATCAGGACCTCCTGAGGCTGCGTCACAGGCATGTGCTTAACCTTGGCAAAATAAACTTCTAAATTGATTGAGACTTGTCTCAGATACCTTTTGACTTACACCAGGAACACCACTTACTTATATGGTAGAAACTTATTCTAAACCTAGAATATTACTTCCTGGGCTTTCCATGAAGAGGTTTATTGAATTGAGTCACTATTGGAATAAGTACACCATTAGAAATTATTTATATAACTTTTGACTTTTGGGGGTACTCATTTGTTATTGATCCTTTTTCCTTCCATGGACAGTTTTTGATGTCCTATCTCCCATCTGTAGGGCATATGGGCCGTTTGGACCTTTGTGTGTAGATGGTCAGCTGAGAAACTGAGGCCCTAGAGAATATGGCAGGACAGAAACATGGATCGGACCCCGTTTTTGGCTAGTGAAATTTGCCTTTCTTTGAGCTATCTTTGAGGGCGGTTCTGGATCTTGTGAAGACTGATTTGTACCTCTTCGTAGTTGCCTAGTGCATCCTTGGTCAAGTTATAATCTTAGTTAAGGCTTATTGGTTTGGTGAGTCACTTGGTAAGGCATCTTTCGTTTAAAAGCAAAAAAAAAAAAAAGTTCAAAAGCCAAGAATATTGGGTGTCCTGGCTGAAATCTGATAAAGAATTTTTAAAAATTCTTTTAAAGATCTCTATAGTCAGAAGTCAGCTTAATTAAAAGCTAATACTCAGGCTAGTTTTTTTTTTTAAGGCTTTCTTGCTTTTTCTCCTCTGGATCCTATTGCTGGGAAGCTTTTTAGCTGATTGAAACCACTTTTTAATATATTTGGTTCCTCTGTTTGCTCCTCTACTTGTTGGCATGACTTTTGCTGAGAAAAATGTCAAACTTCATTGGCATTTTAGAAAGCTTAAAATCTCCCCAAATTGGCTCCTCTAAGAATTGTCGTCTCATTTACTTCTACTTCTTCCTCTTTTCCATCTTTAATAGCTCATAAAGAAAGCTAGAGGTGATTTCTAGTGTCCCTGAGACCCCTTGAGGAACACAGAAAAAGGAAGGCAGAAGTCCCCACATCCCCTTCTTGGGGTCTTCTGCCCTCCTTGTGTAGTCTCAAGATTTAACGGCAGTTTCCTCTCCAGTCTAAAGCTCTACTCTCATTTGCTAGTTATCTGATCTCTTTGGCTTTGGGGAATACAGGGGTTACTTTGTACTATACAAGAACACAGTCTTTGGGTGTACAGTGGCCAGAAAGTCACCTGTGAGGGATGCAGTTTTGGAAGTGGCTGACTGCAGTTGCAATGGATGGTTATTACTACAGAGGGCTACTTGTTTCATTGCCCATTTAGATAAGAAGGGCACAGTTTGAACACACGGAGACTGCAGGAACAGGCCGATTGGGTCACCCATCAGCCTCAGGAAAATGTCTTTGCAGCAAGTGCACTGTGGAAGCATTGAGCAGCCTGTTTCCTCTTTTTGGAGGACCTGAGACTCATTGTAAAAGTGAGATCTTTGATTTTTAATGATTTAAATTATCTGCTTTCCAGCTGCACCTACTTTTCATATATTTAAATATTAGCACCTGCAAATCTCAAATGCTTTGTTTGTTCTGTTTGTTGATGAGCTCCACTCTGAGCTCCATGGTCCAGTTGGAAAACAGAGACTAAATGAGAAGCTACCTATCTAAATGAAATTGGTCTTCTTATAAAATCTTATGATGCTCTGGCATGGTGGCTCACGTCTGTAATCCTAGCACTTTGGAAGACCGAGGTGGGGGGATCACTTGCACCCAGAAGTTCAAGATCAGCCTGGGCAACATAGTAAGACCCCGTCTCTACAAAAAATAAGAAAAAAATTAGCCAGGCATGGTAGTACATGCCTGTAGTCCCAGCCACCTGAGAGGCTGGGGCAGGAGGATCACTTCAGTCTGAAAGGTCAAGGCTGCTGTGGGCCATGATTGCACCACTGCATGCCAGCCTGGGTGACAGAGCAAGATCCTCTCTCTCAAAAAAAAAATATATATATAGTATGATGCATTCTTGTGATTTTGTGTTCCTTTGGCATCCATTTGTAATCTTCCTCCAAATAACAAACCCAGTTTCTATCTTGAAATAGCTTAAATTCTCTCTCTGCTTTGAGATATAAATTTTCTGCCAGTTCTCTCTAAAACTTAGTAAGGGCTTCCACTGTGTAAAATGGATTAACTTATTCCATTTACAGAGTCACCATTTCACCCAACTGTCCAGCCAGTGAGTTTTATCTGACTCAGGGCTAAAAATTTAAAATCAATGCTATAATAACTTTGTGCCTGTCTGTACTTTATTTGTACATGTCTCTATTTGTATATTGTCTACCTGGTACAAAATTGACTTATAAATAAATGAATACTCATAAATTAGTAAGCCCAAATGCTTTTCAAATTCATATGATGTTAGTTATCTTTCATGAATAACACTAGTTTTAAAATTGTTGGTAAAATAAAATATAATGTTTTTAGAATGTAAGACATTTTTGCCTGGGTGCACTGGTCAGACCAATTTATACTGTCTTTATGGGATGTTTTAGGGTCATATAACTGTGACTTCTGTGATATTTTTGTATTTGTTTGATTTGTTTATGAGCTTATGCTTTGATTTTGACCCTTTGGATTCTGGGGTCTACACAAGTGGCCATGGTGAGGACTAGGGACATATGTGTGTCCCCACAGCCGGGACCTCATCCTCTCTGCCCCAGCTGTGCCTCTTGGTCATGGCTGGAAGGATCTGACCCCTTAGACATTGTCTTCACAGCTCTGTCCTCTGTCCTAGGCTGCAAGTCTGGTATATAACAACTCAAAATGCTTACTCCCTAGGTTTTTCACTAAAAATTAGAGGTACTAAGAGTTAACATTGTAATTAATATATATATACAATTAAAACTACTAGCTGTAAGAGAAGCAATTCTATATGCAAAGTATATAATAAAAGTAGAATGTGTTTTTCATTTAAAAAAAGGATTACAAAAACATGAGAATGTGGTTTTTGTTAAAGGGAAAGTAGTTTTGCCTAGTTTAGAGGCTATTTACTTGTTGTTTTAAATTGAAGGAATTTTTTAAATGATAGATAAAACTGAATGCATATGAAATGCTTGGAAAAGAAAAAGAGAAAAACTGTAGGAGTTTATAAAAAGTTTATAGAAATCTTGTGTGGTCAATGCTGATTGAGATTGGATAGATGTGTTAATAAGGTTTTTAAAAAATTAGCTTTAGTATTAATAATACATTGATACAAGGGCAGAATGATTCTCTCTCTGCCTCTCTCTTTTTAGAAACAGGATCTTACTCTGTCATCCAGGCTGGAGTACAGTGGCACAATTAGAGCTCACTGCAGTTTTGACGCCCTGGGCTCAATTAATCCTCCTACCTCAGCCTCTCAAGTCCCTAGAACTACAGACGTGAGCCACCATGCTTGGCTAATTTTTAAAATTTTTGGTAGAGACAAGATCTCACTATGTTTCCCAGGCTGGTCTCGAACTTCTGGCCTCAAGCAACCCTCCTGCCTCAGCCTCCCAAAGTGTTGGGATTACAGGCATAAGCCACTGTGACCAGCCTGATTTTCTCTTTTGAACAAGATTTTCATATAGTATTAATAAGAGGTAAAAGATTTTTGTTCGTCTTTTGAATAAACTGCAAAAAAGTACAGAGGGGGAGAGAGGGAGAGACAGATTCTGTTGCTGTCGTAATGTCTTTATTAGGTGTTTTGATTGTTTGGAAAATTGAGTCTCCTCTCTATCAAAGAGCAACATTTTTGCTTTTTGAAATATTCGAATTATCACTTAGCTAAATAAATGACTTTTTTTAAACAGTGACCTATGATCCTGTTTTGATCAAGTGTTTCAAACTTTTCTCATTTTGATATCAAGTGTGTTAAACCCTTGATATTTAACATGCTTCCCCAAATCAAATCTTAAATCCTAAAATTTAGACTTTTTGACCCCA
This sequence comes from Hylobates moloch, assembly GCF_009828535.3. Classification (NCBI taxonomy): domain Eukaryota; kingdom Metazoa; phylum Chordata; class Mammalia; order Primates; family Hylobatidae; genus Hylobates; species Hylobates moloch. Next base: position 16,991,404 of record NW_026652284.1, read on the forward strand.
AACTAATTTGGATATTCCATATAGGGCCACTGGAAGTCCAAGAGAAACATACTAGGCTTATTTGGTATGTTAAAATCACACCAGAAGCATTGTCAAATAAGAAATGGGGTTTGACTTTTCTTGAGTTCTACTTTTATGGATATGTTATTAACCCATTTATGCCTGAGGTTGCAATTTTTTGAATTTTTGCAATCAGACCTTGGTGATGACCTTGAGCAGTATGATATAAATAACCCATGTGCTTAGTGTTCCAATAATGGAACACTAGGCATAAATGGGTTTAATATGTGTTCCAAAATTGCATGACATTTGTGATATGTCTTAGTATAGGCCGTAAATTGCTTTATTTTGATGCTTTATTTTCTAAAAGCGCTTGGCAGATCCTAAAGTGTTGTGTCTTCGAGGAAATTCATGGAAAGGACTCTGACAAGTGCTCTTGAATACAGGTTTCCAATAACTTTGGAGATTATGCTATTGGACTAGATAAAAACTTCCAGAACTGTAGTAAAAAGAAAAACAAAACCTGATGAGTTCATGAAGATTCCTAATTCAAGATCAAGCAGAACCAGAATTAATTACACTGGACTGAACTGTTAGAAAATTAAAATCATTCTTATGGCTTTGATTTGAAATATTGCTGATCCTTTTTGTGTTTTGTTTTCCAGAGTCAAGAAATTCTTTTTCTTTCTTTTGAGCTATTTATGGCATATAGCAATTGTGTAAAATATACTTTTGTGAACAAAATTGAAACATACTTCCTCTCTACCTGATTTCTCCAGAATTCAGGAATTATAAATATCCTTATTTTTTGGCAATATAGCTATCTCCATAAATTCAATAAGAATCTATTTTCTTATGTAATAGGACATGTTGAAAACACTGGTTATCTTACTAAAATTTTGACTACATGTCATATTTGCAAATATGATCAGACCACTTTGAGGGATTAAGGTTGCCTTTTTAAAGCCAGTAGGCTTCGGAAAATATTGACCTGGTATTTTGTCTACACAGTTCCCTTATAGGATTCCTGACTTTGTGATAAATATAAAAATTTTTGACAGACCCATGAACCTCAAAATATTTGGGGAACCTCAAGAAAAGAGGAATTTGCTCAATTCATACAAGTATTACAGGCATAGTCTGGTGGTAAATTTTTGACTTGGCTTTCTCTCAAGAGACTTCTAAAAGTCTAATCTGAGATTGGTTATGAAAAAGTTCCAGTAAATCCCACTTAAACAGAGCCTTTTTAAGGTTCTATATGGCCAACCACTATTCTTACCACGCTTTATGGAAATAATCAGGCCAAACATAATAAGACTAAAAAACTTATTGTGCAAATAAATTGGTCCTTCTATAATGTATCTTTGGTAGAAATGGAAACTGAAGAGAGAAAAATTATGTTTCAGAAGAAAACTACAGTACACCTGTTATTAGATTCTAACCCTGACTATTTTTTTTTGAGTTTGTATTATTTGCCTACAATTTGGACTGAATCCTGAATTTTTTCCTGTCTACAAGTCTCCAAACTGACGTTTCCAAATTTGTCTTCCATTTTCTGACTTGGACTCAATGAAATTGCTATTACCTTTTTTCCTGAGGCCCTGCAAGCTGAAGCTCATATATAAACAACTTGTGACATACAAACTACAGATAAGAAAAATGTATCAGATGGCCACTGCCTACTTCCACTTTAACTGAAGATGCTCCTAATCTAACATCAAGAAACCTCAAATGACTGCCCTCCAGGCTCTAAGGAAACTGGTTTTTAGATTGTTCCAAACATTAACCTCTGTTTTCTTTCTGAGATTCTGTCTGCAACACCAGCTCCTGGAATGAAACAGGACTGGCCGGTTCCCAGAAATGAGAGACTTTGCATACTCAACTCTTAACATGATTTTTCTCTCCACAGCCACAGACTCAGCTTTTAGTGTGTAAAACTTCTAGGGAAGTTTCAGACAGGGGAATGTTGGGGCTTAGAAACCAAAACCCCAAAATATGGCACATTGATGTGCTGGACTGGAGAAGCAGCCTCAAGGTCTCTCTGACCTTTCCTTCTCTCCTGTCTCTTGATTCTCTGTCTCCTTCAAAGCACAGGATAAATTTTTTCTGTGAAGTTCCCTTTTCTGCCTAAAGTTTGACCCACCAAAGGAGAAAACAATTACCTCTGGTACCATCACTGAGTTTCACGATCAGAACTCATATGACAGAAAGAAAGACTGAAGCCTGTCAACACCGCTGGACAGACATTGGTCCCAAACCGTTGTCTGTTCTGTGGGCCCAATAGACTTTGTCCCAGGCCATCATATGTTCTTCAAGCCCCTTGAATTCCCCTAAAAATCATTTACTGTCTCCCTAAAATCACCCACACTTTTCCATCTTCCTTTCCCTTAAGAGGAAGAGTATATAACCCTTTGTACCACATTGAGTGGCGGGGATCACTCTGTGATTCTCCTCTGTGCACATTAATAACTGTGTCTGCCACTTCTACGAATTTGTCTGTTGTCAGTTGATTTTCAGCGAACTTTCAGAGGATGAAGGGGAAGTTTTCCTGTCGCCCCTACACCACCTCTTCCCAAGAGCCTGCTGTGATCAACCACTTCCTTGGCCATAACAAGTGTTCACTATGCTGAAAGGCCTTTGTTTTGGGGGTTTGGCTTTACTTTAAGAGATCTATTGAGTTATAATCTACATATCATAAAAATTCACCTGTTCTAAGTATACAATTCAGTGATCAAGACTTTGGTTTTTTTGTTTGTTTGGTTTTTTTGAGACGAAGTCTCGTTCTGTCACCCAGGCTGGAGTGCAGTGGCGCGATCTCAGCTCACTGCAACCTCCACCTCCCAGGTTCAGGGGATTCTCCTGCCTCAGCCTCCTGAGTAGCTGGGATTACAGGTGCACACCACCACACCTGGCTACTTTTCATATTTTTAGTACAGACGAGGTTTCACCATGTTGGTCAGGCTGGTCTCAAACCCCTGACCTCATGATCCACCCTCCTCGGCCTCCCAGAGTGCTGGAATTACAGGTGTGAGCCACCACACCCAGCCTGTTTTGTTTTTTGAGACAGGGTCTTGCTCTGTCACCCAGGCTGGAGTGCAGTGGTACGACCATGGCTCGCTGCAACCTCCTCCTCCCAGGCCCAAGTGATCCTCCCACCTCAGCCTCCTGAGTAGCTGAGATTATAGGTACACACCACCACACCTGGATAGTTTTTGTATTATTATTTTTTGTTGCTGTTTGAGAGATGGTGTCTCGCCATGATGCCCAGGCTAGTCTCGAACTCCTGGGCTCAAACCATGATGACAGGCGGGATCCACTGCATCCAGCCAAGGCTTTGTTTTTCTACGTCAACCTGAACATATATTGATTTCTAGCTATGGCCATTATTCATGCACCTCTCTCAGCCTCCTCTTGAGTGTGGGACCAGGGTATTCTCACCTCTGGGTCCCCCACTAGCAGGGCCTGCATCCACTGGGTGCTAAGCAAGGTGAGTTCACACACACATGCATTATCTCCCTTGGGGGAAAGAGGATTTGAGAAATAATAAGAGCTGGCATTTCATAGCAGCTGCTAGATCCCAGAGCCTGTACAAAGTGCTCTATGCGCACGACCTAGCCAAACATTCAGGAACCCCACGAGATGAGATGCATGACCGCTTTTTTACAGATAATAATACTGAGCACAGAAAAAGCCAATAACTTGCCCCAAGTCACACAGTTAGCAAGTAGCAGAGCTAGGCCTCAAACCCAGGGAGTCTGGCTCTAGACCCTTGCTTTTAACAAAAGTGCTCTAACGTTAGGGTGACCCAACCTCATTAACAGGGCTTCTATGGGGCTGGAGTTTATCAGGACAAAGCCGACAGGAAAAGAAACTGCAGGAGGAGGAGGAGGAGGCGGCCCTTCTGCTCACTGTCAGCTTTCTGAGTAGCCGCAGCTATGAGCCTCCTCACCTTGCCCATCTGTTCAGTGGGTCCCTGCCACTTACCACCTCATCCTAAGGGTCTGGACAGTTTGCTAAGCAAGTTTGCATCCATTGTTTTATGGGAGCTCACAGCAGCCTGAGGAGCTGGGCAGGCTAGGAATGATTATCTTCATTTTATCACCAGGAAACTCAGAGAGGTGTGGTAACTTGCCCAGAGTCACACAGCTTAAGAAGTGGCACAGATGTGGTTCACAGTGAGGCCATCAACGGCAGGCTCTTCACCACTCCTCCCCACTGAAGTGGGGGAAGACAGCACAAGCCTTGGCCAGGCATTGGGGCCAGCCTGGAGGCTTGGGGATTCTGTAGAGGAATTCGTCCAACCTGAGATATAAGAGGATCAAACACACGCTGAGGTCAGCCATGGCATTGCACAAATGTGGAGCAGTCCTGGAGAGATGAGCAACCTACCTTGAAAGCCAACCAACTGTGAATATTCAAGTTCCCAAATTAACTGAACCTAGGTTTATGAAAGATGTGCCCTCCCATGGGCTCCTGCCCTCTGGGTTTCCAGTCATTTCCCAGACTCATCATTTTGGGGGTGAGATTCTAGATTCCTACTCCTTCTCCCTCTGTGCTCTCACCCACCAGAAAGTTTCTTTCCTTCCTTGAACTTGCCTCTGGCAATAGCACCCAGGATACCTCATATGAGAACAGTGGATGTGGCCAACATGTATAGAGCAGCTCACGGGTAAGTAACTCTGTGCGAGGCACTGAGCTACGAACTTCTGGATGTTTTTCTCAGGAGTTCCACAACAACCCCTTCACATGTATTGTTACACAGACACCCTAGACACACAGAGGAGGCCTGAGGCTTAGGGTGTTGAGAATTTGCCTCCCTCCCTCACTGACAGCTTCTGAATCCTCTTGGGACCCATCCTCAGGACAAGAGAAGGCCAGTTCTTCTCCATCCAGAATATACAAGGTGGGAACCAGGAATCTGCATTTTTAGCAAGTCCCCGGCCAGTCATTGTTCTCTCCCTGGGGAAATTGAGTCTTGAGGCAGGGGGTGGCGGTATGGTTTGGCTCTGTGTCCCCACCCAAATCTCATCTTGAATTGTACTCCCATAATTCCCATGTGTTGTGGGAGGGACCCAGTGGGAGATAATTGAATCATAGTGGCGGTTTCCCCCATACTGTTCTCATGGTAGTGATTAAGTCTCACGAGATCTGATGGGTTTATCAGGGGTTTCCATTTTTGCATCTTCCTCATTTTCTCTTGGCGCTGCCATGTAAGAAGTGCCATTCACCTCCCACCATGATTCTGAGGCCTCCCCAGCCATATGGAACTGTAAGTCCAATTAAACTTCTTTTTCTTCCCAGTCTCGGGTATGTCTTTATCAGCAGAGTGAAAACGGACTAATACAGGGGGGTTAAGAACCTACTCAGGGGCCAGGCACAATGGCTCATGCCTGTAATCCCAGCACTTTGGGAGGCCGAGATGGGCATATCACTTGAGGTCAGGAGTTTGAGACTAACCTGGCCAACATGATGAAACCCCATCTCTACTAAAAATACAAAAATTAGCCAGGTGTGGTGGCAGACACCTGTAATCCCAGCTACTAGGGAGGCTGAGGCATGAGAGAATCGCTCGAATCCAGGAGGCGGAAGTTGCAGTGAGCTGAGATTGCACCACTGCACTCTAGCCTGGGCAACAGAGTGAGACTCTGTCAAAAAAAAAAAAAAAAACCTACTCAGGGTCACCCAGCTTATAAGCTGCAGAGCTGAGGCTCAGAGGCCAAAGTCCAGGCCACCATCACCTGACAGCGACCTCATTTCCCATGCAACTGAGTAACAAGCACACGTGTGGTACCCAATTTTGGCTGGTCAGGAACTCCGGTGTTCAGGCTGGGAGGGCCAAGATGGGAATCAGTGCTGCCCAGACCCTAACAGCAGGCTCAGGCCCAGATCTGAGTACTCCATCCGCTCCATCCTCCCAGAGGCAAAGAAGGCTGGAGGAGAATGACTGAGATCCACCTCCCAGAGCAGCCAGGGAGGAGGAAGTTTCATTTGCTGGAATTGGAGCAGCAACATCCACCTGCTTGAGGAGTTGCTAATAATGGCTGAGTTTCAATGAATTAGCAGTGACAAAATTACAGATCCAAGGGTGCTCCTGGAACTGAGTGCATTAGCCAGAGATGGTATCCTGAGCATCTTTGCCTCAGGGCTGGGGAGAGGAGGCAAAAGGAGGGAGGGAGAAAAGACACCAAGGGTGGAGGTTTGCTACAAACGGGGGAGAGATCTGAAAAGGAATCACTGGGCACTGAGACCTTTAGGCTAAGGGAAGCAGGACAGCAGAGAATCACACGCTCAGATTCCCAGCCTGCCACTTGACCTCAAACTGATATCCTCCATGTAGAATAAGATTAGCTAACAATAACAGCAGCAATGAAATAGTAATAACGACTGGCTTTTACTGAGCAATTATTAGGTGCCAGGCCCTGTTTTCCATACATTAACTAATTTAATCTTCACAACAACTCTACAGGTGAGTACCTGCAACTATTATAAAACATGACTGCAGTCCAGGCGCAGTGGCTCACACCTACAATCCTAGCACTTTGGGAGGCTGAGGCGGGAGGATCACTTGAACCCAGGAGGAGATTGAGGCTGCAGTGAGTCATGACTGCACTATTGCACTCCAGCCTGGGCAACAGAGAAAGACGCTATCTCTAAATAAATAAATAAAACATGACTGCAAGTTCTTTAACCTTCAGTCCACTGGAAGATATGGTCTCTGCAATTTTCCCTTGAGTCTGGGCAGGCCTATAACTGCTTCAACTAGTAGAATACAGTGGAAAGTGATGCCGTGTGATTTTCAAAGCTGGACAAGCAAAGGCAAAGCAGTTTCTGCCTTGTTTATGGGAGCACTGGCTTTTGGGGCCCTGAGTTTCCACATGAGAAGTCTCACTACCCTGAGGCCACCATGCTGTGAGGAAACTCAAGCTACATGAGGAGGCACTATATAAAGGTGCTTCTGTCCACAGTCCCCCAGGCAAAACTGCAGATTACACAGAGCAGAGACAAGCCATCCCCACCATGCATTACCCAAATTCCCATCCTGACGACTCATTAGCATGATAAAATGGGGCTGTTCTATGCCACAAAGTTTTGGGGTGGTTTTCTACACAGCAGTGGATAATCAGAACAGTATTATTATCATCTCCATTTCCTGGTTGAGGAAGCTGCTGCACCACAAGTGATAAAGATGACATCAAGCCCAGGTCTGGTCCCAGAATCCATGGGCTTAAAAGCTCTCAATAAATGATAGTGGTTATAATTACTACAGCCCTGTCATTATTCATAATACTTTTGTGGCCTAACTGCAGAACCTATGTTGACTCCAAAAACCCACTTCGGCAGCTAGAGATAATTAAAAGTAATTACATTCTTTACCAAAGTCTCTCAAGGTGACTCAAAAATGTAGTCCCCGACCTTATTAACATCCCTTTCCCTCTCCCATCCACCTCCCTCATAGCCCACTGTCTCAGCACGCTTTTCAGATTTACTACCCACAAACCCTCCTCCTCCGCAGGCTGTGCCAGTCTCAGCTTCTCCACCACCCAGCCCTCAACACCTTATTTCCCAGGTAGAAAGGATTCTCCTGCCTTAAAGAATGGGTCCAGGACACGTCACCTGACAGTTCTGGAGTTCTCCACTACAAACAGGGTAATTGTAGAGTCTGGCAATGCTCCCACCTCTCACTTGGGGCATTTTTGTCCCCCTCCTCCATTCCTGGAAGCCTCCTGCCCTTTCTGGTAATTTCAGAAGCTCTGATTAATATCAAGGGTTCAGCCAGGCACGGTGGCTCATGCCTGTAATCCCAGCACTTTGGGAGGCCAAGGCAGGTGGATCAGCTGAGGTCTGGAGTTCGAGACCAGCCTGGCCAAGATCATGAAACCCTGTCTCTACTAAAAATTCAAAAATTAGCCAGGTGTGGTGGTGCGCCCCTGTAATCCCAGCTACTCAAGAGGCTTAGATGGGGGAATTGCTTGAACCCAGGAGGTGGAGGCTGCAGTGAGCCGAGATGGTGCCACTGCACTCCAGCCTGGACAACAGAGTGAGACTTCTTCTCAAAAAAAAAAAAAAAAAAAAAAATGAGAGTTCCCCAGAAGCTCCCAGTTTTGGGTTAAAGAAGCCCCGGTATTCCAGGAAGGCAGTGGCTTTCAAAAGACGACATCTTTACCTGGTTGTTCCCAGAGGCATGAATGTTCAAATGTCCAAAATTGGAACTCCTCCCACCTCGTACCTGACCAACCTCTCCCATGTCCCATCTCAAGGATAACAGCATCCCTCCACCCAGTCAATAACAGCAGCATCCCAGAGTCATGCCAGGGGCCTCTTCCTAAGCCAAGGTCCTGTGGGTTCTCCACCCACACATCTTTTGGATTCTTCCCCAATGCTCTGTTCCCTCTGTCCCCAGCATCTGCTCTCCCTTTCCACAGGTGCCAAAGCCAGGAACTCGGGTGTCCTCTTTCCTTCTCCCTCACAATTCTGGTTGATTCTATACCCTTAAAATCCTCTCCTTCCAGCCTCTTCTCTCCATCCTCGCTGTCCCATTATCCGGGCCCTCACTTTCTCCGGCAGGCCTCCCAGCCTCTGGTGTCTCCCCTCCCCTGAGTCTTGCTTCAGGCCACTGGAAGGTGAGCACCCTGCTTGTCAGTTTATTGTTGTCTTCCTGGCGCCTAGGACAGCCTGCAGTGATGAAGCTGTGACTGCACTCAGCTCTGGTCCCATCCCAAACCCACCATAGAGAGGTTGTGGTTCCCATCCCTAGAACAGCTGCATCTCCATTTCCATATCTTCTGCATCTGTGCATGCAGAAGTGCCTCAGTCTTGATGCCACCCTGATTCCTGGGTCCTGGACGTTGGGATCTTTCCCTAGAGTCCACTTCAGCTGCCTTTGCTCTTTGGAAGCTTTGGCCTCAACTGGCCACCCCAGTTTCAGCCCTGCTGAGCCGCCTCCTCCACAACAACCTAGTCCAGTTACAGCTTACTGAGGTCGCCACACCCCCCCAGGAAGAACTGCGGGTCCTTTCTCTCCACTTGCTTAATGATAATCCCTTCTGTTGGCAAAGACTGTTGTTTACAGGCCTGTTTGGTGCACTGTTCTTTTTCGTTTTTTTTGTTGTTTTTTTTTTGAGGCAGAGTCTCACTCTGTTGCCCAGGCTGGAGTGCAGTGGCACAATCAGGACTCACTGCAGCTTCCATCTCCTGGGTTCAAGCAATCCTCCTGCCTCAGCCATCTGAGTAGCTGGGACAACAGGTATGCATCACCATGACTGGCTAATGTTTTTTTATTTATTATTTTTAGTAGAGATGAGATCTTGCTAGTTGCCCAGCGTGGTCCTGAACTCCCAAACTCAAGTGAGCCTCCCACCTCGGCCTCTCATAGTGCTGGGATTACAGGGGTGAACCATCATGCCTGGACTCCCTTACTGTTTTTTAAAGAACACTTGTCGAGGTTCCTCTATGCCAGGCACAGGGCAGGGTGTTTTCCCCATCACCTCCCTGAAATCCCCACCATTCCCCAATGAGGGTGACATTCTGATCCCCATTTACTGATGAGAGCATGGAGTTCCCTGGGAGATTCTGTGTTAACAAGAAAATAAGGGGCATGCATGGGCAATTGGCCAAAGAAGGACTAGAAATGCCCAATCGACATATGAAATGGCATAAATCCTGTGTAGTCAGTGCAGGGTGGCGAGAGGTGCTTTATGAGGTGGGTTAGTCTTTTTTTTGTTCTGTTTTGTTTTCGAGACGGATTCTCGCTCTGTCACCCAGTCTGGAGTGCAGTGGTGTGATCTCGGCTCACTGCAACCTCCGCCTCCCAGGTTCAAGCAATTCTCTTGCCTCAGCCTCCCAAGTAGCTGGGACTACAGGGGCCCACCACCACGCCTGGCTAATTTTTGTATTTTTAGTAGAGACAGGGTTTCACCATATGGGCCAGGCTGGTCTTAGACTCCTGACCTTGTGATCCGCCCACCTCAGCCTCCCAAAGTGTTGGGATTACAGGCGTGAGCCATTGTGCCCAATTGAAGTGATTTAGTCTTTAAACTCTGAGACAGAGAGCCCTGGGCTCAAATTCCTGTTCACAGCACCATTTGGCTGTGCAACCTTGATCCATGTGTTTAACCCTTTGTATCCAGGTTTCCCCACCTGTTCAACAGAGATAATAATAGTACCTCCACGGATAGAGCACTGCCTTCTACATAAAACTCAGTAAAGGATGACTTTAAAAATTGCATGTAATTCACACATAAGTAAATCTTCCATTAGCTGTTAGTCAGTAAACAAAGTCAGCAATAATATCAGACCTTTTAGCTATCAGACTGATGGGGAAAATTAACATTGTACAGCTTTGGAAAGAGCTCAAAGGGGAGTGGCATCCTCTCTCGCTGTTTGTAGACATGTAAATTGGCACCATGCTTCTAGAGAACAAATTTGTCCATTTATGTCAAAATTCTGTTATATACAATTTGAATTGTTTATTGTCTGTTACCTCCTGGTACCTGGGACTGCTTTCCGCATGGCTGTGACCCCTGTGCCTAGGATCATGTTTGGCGTATAAACAATTCTCAATAGTCTTGTTGAATGAATGAATGAATGAATGTGCCAAATTGACTTAAAATTTCTGGATCAATTTTAAGGATCAATCCAAAACCAGCAGGCAAAGCGGTAGGTGTGAAATACCTAATGATCATGATTTATAGTAGCAAAAAAAATGGGAACAGCCTCCTGTCCACCCACCCATGCTGGATGAACTACATGAGGGTACAGCCAAGAAGTCCTGTACAGTGGTCAAAAAGTGACACATGTCTACATTCATTGATACCCAAGTTTCTCTGCTACTGTCAATGAATAAAAGAAGCAAATGGCCAAGCAGTTTAATTTGATGCAATTTGTGTAAAAGTGTGTGTGTGCGCGTGTGCGTGCACAGGTGTGTTTGTACGTGTGTTCGAAGGTCTGGAATGGTAGTTACTTGTTTCTGGGTGACAGGATTCCAGGGAATAGTTTTTCTTTCTCATGCCTTTCTGAATCTTTTGATGTTTTTATAATTGAGAATATATAAACTTTGCAAGCAGATAAACTAAAAACAAATTAAAGGACAGAATATTAAAAGGGAAAGAGAAGGAAAGAGAACAGAGAAGAGAAAGGTGAGATGCAGAAGCCAGGATATCGAAGCCTGAGGGGCATGCATGCAGGTCCAGCCCTTGGCAAGGTTTCTTGTCCCCACCCTTCCTAACTCTTGCCTGCCTTTCTCTCTCCCTCCTCAGGGTGGGGTGGGGGGTGGGGCAGCAGGGTCAGGGCTGCTGCTGCAGTTATTCCTGCCATGGGAACGGCAAGGGCATCATCTATGGTGGAAATACAGCATCCACCTAATGCTCTTCTTCCATCTCATTTTTTAGAGGGAAGCGGGGAGCACCCCATAATCACCAGCATTATGGACAAGTGAGGAAGGGACAGGACCACTTGTCATAATGGCAACAGCAGCAATAACTGTAGAGTATAAGCATGACAGTCACTCTAACAGGCATCGCATGCCCATTCTGTACCTGGCTGCAGGCTCTGCAGCATGCATTACCAAACCTAATGCTCACCAGAACCCTTGTCAGGTTGTAGAGCTGTGGATATCTATTCAGTTCACTGCCATTGGCACAGCTAATAAGGAAAACCATCAGCATGCCTGTGTCTATGATGGGCTTTATATCCTACATACACACAAAGTGCCTTAGATGAATTAACTTAGGCGATTACTACAACTACCTATGAGATCCATACTATCATCCCCATTTTACAGATGAGGAAACTGAGACACAGAGAGGTTTAACTTGCTCAAGGATATCAAACTAATAAGAGGCAGACATAAAAATCAAACCCAGGTTATCTGACTCCAGACTCCAGAATCGTGCCCTCTAGGCTGTACTGAATCTGAGGTTCAGGAACCATAAATTGGCAGCCAGGGTCTCACTGTCAGCAAAGTTGCAATGGATCGGAAACACCAGACTCAGGGCCTCTTTGTGCCTCTGTTTCCCCAGTTTTCTCTGCAAGGCTGATTGCTCCCCTTACCCCACCTCCTGGTAGCGCTCAAGCTAATTAATGCTTGTGAAGCTGCAGGGCAGCTTATTTAACAGGTGTTCCCAGAGTACAAATGTTTTCATCTTTCCTCCTCAAACGCTCCAGACAAGTAAGCACTTCCCAGCTCAGAAACGTGTATTAACTACCGTATGTTCTTATTTTCTGTATTCTTGATGGTTTGACATCTTAAGGGTCTTGCCCAGCTGGGGAAAAACCACTCTTCCCAGGGCCAGCTAATTCCTAGAGATGAGTGTGCCTTTCATATGCAAACGAACAAGTCCACCTCTTAAACAGAGATAGTAATGGTACCTCCATGGATAGAACACTGCCTTCTACATAGTACTCAGTAAATGATGGCTTTAAAAAATGCATGTAATTGACACATAAGTAAATACTCAATAGCTGTTAGTCAGTAAACATAAATGTACTGTGCCCAACTATCTCCTTTGTGGAGCTCACATTGGTCACCCCTGCCCTAATCACCCCAGGTAACAGGCAACTAAGGGCAGTTCATACACCTCAGAGCCTGCTGGAATTATTCAAATTAGCCAGTCCTAAACCAGCTTAGCCTGTTTACTCTGCCTCGCCCATTCCTTCCTGGGAAAACCACAATAAAGTCTTTCACCCTTACTTTTCCCTCGCCCCTTCTGCCTCCTGGCTGACCCTGTGCCTCCCTGTGTGGCCCTGCACAGTGTGGCATGCCCCCTTCTCCTGGGACCTGTGAGTAACAAACTGTCTTCTCAATGGCAGGCATCTCCTGGTCTGTTGGCTTCATCATACCTGAGTGATAGTGAGACACTTCCCAGCCTGCCTTGGGGAAGGGTGGCCTAGTCAGGGGGGCACCTATGACATCATAAATCTCTGTCTAGGAGTCCCCTCTCTCTATGGCCTGCAAAGTCCCCTTCTACCTAGCACAGCCCCTCAGACTCTGCTCTTCTTGTATTTGATTCAATGAGAGATTTTGCACCACGGTTGCTGAGAGTGTGGGTTCAGGGCCTCGCTGTGCCATTTCCAGGCTGTGCTCCCCTGAGCCAGTTGTTTAACTTCCCTGTACTTCAGTTTCCCCATGTGTAAAATAGGAAAATAATTCCAACCTTCATTGCTGCCTGGGACCCCCGAGAAGAGAAGAAGGAAAAACATTCGTTAGTACCTATGACAAGCACCCTGTGAGGCAGGCATCAGCACACTCATTTTGCAGGCCAAAGGACCAAAGTTCGGAGAGATGTATGTTTTCTCCCAGGTCTGGCAGAAAGAAACAAATGGGGCCATAGCATCTCTCTTCTCCCGTTAACAGGGTTGGTACTGGGATGCAGCAAGCAGAATATTGGGGGTACAAAATGTCAGAAGCCACTCACTCGCAGATTTGGGCACTTGGGAACATGTGTGGGTGATTAAATTTTAGACCCTAGATACCTCGTCTGCCTCACTCTAACCCCTGCCCTGCCCACCAAACACTCATGCCAAGGCTACCTTTCTCTCCCAATCCTACCCCCAGTATAAGTCTGGGGAGCTCATCTTAACTAACCTACAGGGGAAGAGAGGGCCTCCTGGGAACAATCTTTTACTAAACAAAGAAAGATAAGGCTGGGCTGTGTGTGTGTGTGTGTGTGTGTGTTGGGGGAGGCGGTCTAATATTTCCAGGTCCCAGGGAGCAGTTGGGGGTCAGGGTGCTACAACAAAAGAGGGACCCTCCCTCCAAGCTGTCAGCCCAGAACTCTACCCACCACTAAGAATGGAAGTGCAGATCCCAAGAGCATCTGCTCCATGCTTTTTCCCACTTCATCGTTGGGAAGAGTTCCTAATAATAATAATTACCCCCTGTTGCTGGCTTATGTGTGTAACCCTAGCACAATGGCAGCCCCCATGTTCCCTTCTCAAGGCAACATTATGGCTAAGGAACCCAGCCCAGCAATCAAAAAGGAATTTCAACATAACTCAAGTTCCCGTGTGTATTTCTCCATCAACAGGATTCCTAGATCACAACAGCAATTCCTTTTCCTTTACCATCATCACCTCCTGAAGACTCCTGGGATCTCTCTTCTCCCCATGTCTCCTAGTGCCCCTTCTCCTAAATGGCTGAACCTTTTCCCTCTCTCTTTCCTCCCATTCCACAGCAAAGAAGCCCAAGAAATCAGTCTGGCCACTGCAGAGCCTGCCTCAAAGGTAGAGTTTAGGCCGGGTGTGGTCGTGTATGCCTGAATCCCAGTGCTTAATCCCAGCACTTTGGGAGGCTGAGGCAGGAGGATCACTTGAGGCCAGGAGGAGCTCAAGACCAGTCTGGGGAAACTGGCAAGACCTCACCTCTACTAAAAATAAAAATTAAAAAGTTAGCCGGGTGTAGTGGTACATGCCTGAAGTCCCAGCTACTCCAGGGGCTGAGGTGAGAGGATCTCTTGAGCCTAGGAGGTCAAGGTTGCAGTGAGCCATGATCACACCACTGTGTTCCATCCTGGGGAATAGAGCAAGACCCTGTCTCGAAAAGTAACATTGAGCTTTAAAAGACTTTAACAAGTACAGGCAGAATTCTCTGACAGATTGAAAACAAGCAGAAGTTAATAATTTCCACTTGTCACCCAAATGTACCCTCTTCATGTCTTTACAACAGACCAACTCCTACTGCTGGTTACCCACTTCCATACAGGGCAATGCCATCACCCAGCCGCTCAAGCCAAAAAACCCCAAGGAGTTTGATTCATCCCTTTCCCCACATCCTACATGTGATATATCAGGACACCTGGTGCTTGTGCCTCCAAATATACTCTAATTGTGTGTCCACCTCTTGCCTTCTCTGCTGCTGCTGTGAGAGTTATATTCCAGCAGCCTCTGTCACTGCAACAGCCTCCTCACAGGTCTCCCTATTATAGGAAAAAGGGTCTTGGTCAAGATTCCAAGAGAGGGTTCTTGGACCTTGTGCAGAAAAAAAATTCAAGGTGGGTGGCAGAGTGCAGTGAGAAGAGATAGTTTATTGAAAGCTGCTTCGTTATAGAGTATAGCATCCTCCAAAAGCCAGCAGAGGAACACAATATCTTTGATGTAAGCTTTTCTTGTATAGGGGTCTCGTCTATGTAAAGACTACGCTAAGCTGTGCCTACGTGCAGGTAAGTAGACAGCATCATAAAATGTGTTATTCTATTGATTTAAAGAAAACCATCCTTGACATTCCACTGTGTGAGTACATCAAAGCATAACTACAATTATCTTGAAGGAATATGTTGTTGTGGCTGCTAGGATGTGTGGACTTTCTGCTGTTGAGGGAGTGTGTCCTTGTAGGTATCTTTAGGCTGTTTCTTCAACTATAAACATCTTATGACCCTGAGTCGTGACTGGTAAAGAATGTGCCTCGCTAGTTTTAAGATGGAGTTGATTTTAAAATGGTGTCACTCTGGCTCTCCTAGGCTCCAGCTTCCTTAACATTTCTGCCTCTGCTATTCCCCACAGGTGGAGTCCATTGTACACACAGCAGCCATGGTGATTGCATACAAACGCAAATCAGAGCATGCCATTCCTCTGTTTAAAACTTTGCAACAGGCCAGGCACCATGGCTCATGCCTGTAATCCCAGCACTTTTGGAGGCTGAGGTGTGCAGATCCCTCGAGCGCAAGAGTTTGAGACGAGCCTGGCCAACATGGCAAAACTCTGTCTTTACTAAAAATACAAATATTAGCCAGGTGCAATGGTGCATGTCTGTAATCTCAACTACTCAGGAGGCTGAGGCATGAGAATCGCTTAACCTGGGAGGCGGAGGTTTCAGTGAGCCAAGATCACACCACTGCACTCCAGCCTGGGTGACAGAGCAAGAGCTTATCTCAAAAGAAAAAAACACAACAACAACTTTGCAATAGCCTCCCATGTCCCCAGAACAAAACCCAACCCCCTCACCCTACAGTGAGCTACAAGTCTTTCCATGATCTGGATCCTTCCAGTTCCTTCCCATTCAAGCTTCCCCTCCAATGCTGCCTCCTCCGAGACCCCGGTCTGATGATTTCCTGTGATGCCAAGGATGCCCCTACCATGGTGCCCTCTCGTTCCCTCATGTATCACCCCAGTTTCTGTAGTCCCTGTCATTGATAGCTTTTGTTTTGTTTTGTCACTCATTTACCACCTGTCTCCCCAACTAGAGAATAAAGTCCATGTGAGAGCCCCTTCCTCACCTGATGCTGCCTTTCCAGTGCCCTAGTATGTTGTCTGGCCAGTAATCTCTTAAATGCTTATTGACTAAATATATGAACATGCAAATCAACAATCTACTAAAAATACATTTGCATCAGTTTGCCTGCAGTAATAGAACCTGGGACTCAGCCTGGCTTGAGCAATGAGGACTTTTTTTATTCCCCGTAACAGGAGTCCAGAGGTCAGATGGGCTCTGAGTGTAGTATGATCAGGGCTCTGGCTCAATTTCTTTGTGGTTATCTCAGCTCTGCCTTTCTCCAAGTGTTAGATTTATCCTCAGACTGGCTGCTCTCATGAGCACATGTCAGCCACCAGGAGAACCTGGAGCAAGAGGCTTCACTGTTCCCGTCCAGTGGGAGAGAAAAAGACCGTACCGCCACCACCTGCCCCAGACAAGACGACTGGCCACCCACTTGGAATGCCATACACCAATTGGCTTAAGTCTGGACTCTTAGCCAATCACTGGCAATCATGACCATGCTTGAGGACTCTAACTAGGATCACCCACCCTAGCCCTGGGAATAGATCCTGCTTCCCATATATGTAAATGGTTTCATCAGGGAGGGGCGAATGCTTGAACAAGACAGGAGTCCCCTTAGGAAGAAGGAATGGGGAGTGAGTGTCGCGAAGGTGCCCTACAGCATTATTATCCCCATTTTACAGATGAGGGAGCCCCTGCCCAGAAAGGTTGGGTTATATGCCTGATATGGTTTGGATCTGTGTCCCCGCCCAAATCTCATGTCAAATTGTAATCCCCAACGGTGGGAGTGGAGCCTGGTGGGAGGTGCTTGGATCATGGGGGTGGATTTCCGCCTTTGGTGCTGTCCTCATGATAGAGTTCTCACAAGATCTAGTTGTTTAAAAGTGTGTAGCATGCCCCCCCACCCCCACCCTGCAACTTTCTTCCTTCTACTCCAGCCATGTAAACGTGTCGGCTTTCCCTTCACCTTCCACCACGATTGAAATTTTTCCCGAGGCCTCCCCAGAAGCCATCAAGCTTTCTGTAAAGCCTACAGAACCATGAGCCAATTAAGCCTCTTTGTTTTATAAATTACCCAGTCTCAGCTATTTCTTTATAGCAGTGCAAGAATGAACTAATACAGTGCCCAAACTCAGAGTTCTTCTGCAAGGAAACCTAGATTTGAACCCAGACCTCCCTGACTCCAGGGCTTGTAGTGGCCAGGTTCGAAGCTCTCCAAGCCTGCTTGGATCAGCGTGCCCCTACTGAGGAATGGCCAAGGGGCACGCTGGGAAATGGCCAAGTCTGGTTTCCCAGTGATGCTGAATCACTAGAGGGGTCCATTGGGGATGGGATTAAGATTCCACCTCATCCTCCCAGGTTTTTTTTTTTTTAAATTCTCCCCAGCCCTGAAGGTCTGGTCTTGGTCCCCAGGTCCAGGGAACATCCACAGTCAACCCAGTCTTGAGGGTGCTCCCGCCTCTACGTTCCTAAGCTGTACTCACCCAACATGGGATTCATCTCTGGGAGTAAACTCCCCATCCCCTGCCTCCCTGAGACTGCCACCTGTGCAAGGTAGAACCCACTGGGATCCACCATAGCCTCCCTACTCACCACACTCCTCCTCGCACCTTCAGTTCCAGCCCGGCTCCCTCTCTCTCACCTCCGTGATTTTGCATGGACTGACCATTCCCTCTGCTTGATACACTATATCCCCGCTTCTCTTCTTTCTCTCCCCAGTGCTCACCTCTTCATCATTGTCCCTCACTTCTTAGCTTGTGACCCTGCAAGTCACCTCCCCCTGCTTCACTTTTCTTATCTGAGAAGCAGAATTAATAATAGAATTTTTGTGGAAAATAAATGAGAAAATGCACGTAACATGCTTAGAACCCTGTTCGGCATGTAGTCAAGTGTTTATGAAAAGTTTGCTATTATGATGATTATTATCCATCTCATCCTTTAGGTCTGAGTTTACACATCACTTCCTCCAGGAAGCCCTCTCTGAATATCTCTCCCAAGTCAAAGTTATTTTCCCTGCTCTGTGCTCACACACGTCCTGTGTAGGGCAAGAGGCTATCACTTGTCACACTAAAGTAGTCATTTACTCATCCCTGGAAGCAGAGATGACAGTGTCTGTCTGGTTTACCCTTATGTTCTAGGTGCCTAACACATTGCCTGCCACATTGTCACGAATAAATAGACACTTATGGGTAAGAAAATCAATGAACAACCGAAGTAGCAATAAGTCTCTGTACACCTGAGTCATTGGGCCACCAGTAGTTTCTCAACAGTGATGACAAGGATTTTCATCTGCTCCAAGAACTTCCTTTCCCTCCCTGCCCCCTGGTGAACACCAGCCCAGAGTTCAGCATTCAAGGCGTGATTAGTGCTTTCTCTTCTCCCCAGCCTGCCTTTCAGAACAGATGCCTCTCCCTCCCAATCAGTCCCCTCTGCTGCTGCACCTGGTGTTTCATCAAAGGACCCTGATTTCCCTCCCGCCGCCCAAATCCATCAGACGCATTTTGGCTGCCAATAGGGGCTGACCCTCCCCACCAGGGCCAGGCCCTACCCTGGCAGGGAAGCAAAACCTGGGCTCCATGGCCCCACCACTCCAGTCCCTCCTGAAACCATGTGCACTGTTCACAGATACAGATAATCCACGCAGGCAAATGGGAAACCAGGCAAAGATAATCCAAAACCAGCTGAGGATCCAGAAGTCATTTCTATTTGGCTTTGAAGTGCATTCAGTTAAACTTATTTTTCCCCTACTATAGATTTAACTTCTTAATCCTCTTTTACTTCAGCTAATATTGAAATGAGTTTTGCCTGCCCTATGCACACACCGTGTGTGTGTGTGTGTGTGTGTGTGTGTGTGTGTGTGTGTGTGTGTGTGTGTATGGTGGGGGTTGGGGGACCCCAGGATGCACCTAATGATTGCAAGGAATGCAGTCAGAGATTTGAAGCTGGTCAATGTAAGGAGCCAGGCCCCATTCACAGAGTTTTGCGTAGATTAGCTTGCTGAATGCTTCAACAACTTTACAACACAAGTATTATTATTCTACCCTCTTTCTACAAATGCAAACACGAAGCCTTAGAACACTTACTGAGCAGCCTCACATCCCCCAGAGCCAGGATTCAAACCCGTGCCGAGTCCTGGGCCACTGTGAGATACAGCCATGTCCACAGGTCCACAGTGTAGTGGGGATGCAGGGATGAAGAGATGGACAGGATCCATCTGCTCCTAAGGAAGCCAGCCCTGTCTTTTGGAAATGAAAACAGCCAGGCTGCTTAGGCCAGCCAGGGAAGGACAGAATGCACACAGCGACCCCAGTGATGACCCCAATAATCCTGATGACCCAGATCTTAACAAGAAGGAGAAACCATCCAACTTTAGACAAGCACGGGTATCTCAGCCCTCGCTTTATCCCTATCTCCATCTGCCTTGGACATTCCTTCAGTCCTTTGACAAGCCTTCATTGGAGCCCTACTGTGTGCCAGGCCCTATAGGAGGCCCTGGGCACTGTCAGGCTCGCCTGACAATCACCTACCCCCTCCCTATCAGTGAAACCAAGAAAGTCCCAATTGAGGCAACCAACACTCCCTGAACAGTTGGTTAGACTTGCCTGACCCCTGCCTCTAGTCCTAAGCTAAGCTGTGGGTTTTCGAGGGATGTGGGCATCGGGTCCTTCTGTGGGGGCAGCCCTTGCTGCCCCTCTGCAATGCCCTTCTCATGAGGAGCCAGCAGCAGATCGAGGCACGAGGCTGTGCTGCAGAGAGCAGCTGGGGAGGGCCTCCTGGTGGTGTGGGTTTAGTGCACGTGGGCGTGAGGAGTAAATTCTGTCTCCACAGGAGCCCTAGATGTCTCTCTTCAAAGTCATTCTTGACACATAAGGGTCAAAGCCTCTTTTTCCAGCAGATTCTCCTTTCCCGATAACTTTGTTCCTCTTCAAATCCCTTGTCAAACAAGATAATGGAGAGTTCAGGACAGGACAAGAAAGTCAAAAGATGTGTTTTAACATTGAATATGCCGCCAGTTAATTAACTGCATAACCTTGAGTGAAAGGTCTTCTCAGGGCCTCAGTTTTCTCATCTGTGCAATCAGTTAGCAATGCCATGCTTCTTCCATGGCTGTGTCCAGGCAGGCACGCTAAAAGGTCATTTATTCATCCAGCAACTTTTATCATCACAGAGTATGCCCTATGTAGCAGGTGGTGTCCTAGGTACTGGAAATACAGTAATTTACAAGATAAAGAAGTTCTCTGCTTTAATAGAACTTGCATTCACATTACTCGGATTCACTGAATCTAAATGTGGCCTCAGAGTCCTTCTGAACACAGCCTTCAAGGCAGCCTCTACTAATTAGATTAGCATGAGAGAGGATCTCTGTATCAGTCAAGGTTCTGTTGTTTCCTGACATTTTCCTCTGAGGGTTCTCCAGAGAAACAGAACATTTCATACATAGAGAAAATGAGAGAGATGGATTTTAAGGAATTGGTTCAGGCAGTGTAGGGGCTGGCAAGTCTGAAATTTTTAGGGCAGGCTGAAAACTCAGGCAGGATTTCCATGTTACAGTCTGAGTCTTGAGGCAGAATTACTTCTTCTTTTTTTTTTTTTTTTTTTTTTTGAGATGGAGTCTTGTTCTGTTGCTCAGGCTGGAGTGCAGTGATGTGATCTCAGCTCACTGCAACCTCTGCCTCCCAGGTTCAAACAGTTCTCCTGCCTCAGCCTCCCAAGTAGCTGGGATTACAGACGTGTGCCACCATGCCCGGCTAATTTTTGTATTTTTAGTGGAGACAGGGTTTCACCACGTTGGCCAGGCTTGTCTCGAACTCCCAACCTCAAGCAATCTGCCCATGTTGGCCTTCCAAAGTGCTGGGATTACAGGCGTGAGCCACCACGCCCAGCCAGAACTACTTCTTTCCTGGGAAACTTTGGTTTTGGTTCTTAAGACCCAGAAATTCAGAGACTCAAGACAATAAAGTTTTATTCCTCTCTGATGTTATATGTCTGCTGCAGGTTGGCAGGTGGCTCTGTTCCTGAGTCACTCAGGAACCCAGATGGGTAGAGGGACTCTGAAGGATGCTATTATCTCAACTTCTAGAGTCTTTGTGAACAGGTCAGAGAGATTGTGAAGAATTCACACATGCTTCTAACCAATTGAATGAGAGCCACCTACAATTACCCCATTACTGAGGGTAATCTGTACTTAAAGTCAACAGGCTGCAGGTGTTTATCACATCTACAAAATACCTTCATAGCAACATCTAGACTAGTGTTTGACCAGACAACTGGGCACTGTAACCTGGCCAAGCTGACACATAAAATTGAAACAGGCTCGTTTTCTCATCTGCAGGAATAACCTCTAGGCCAGCATTCAGCACTGACAATCTAGGACTCGAAGTTTTCAATTCTGTATAGATCTTAGGGAGAGTACTGTCTGCTGGCAGTTGGCTGAATCATCAAAGAGTCCACTTAAGTCTCAACAAGAGAAGTTAGGAAAGCGTATTTCTGAGAGGACGATTTAGACAATCACCTCCACAGAACTCTCTCAGGATGCTTTGTTAAAATGATCTGTTATTATCAACCAAGAGCACTTTCTTCTTGTTCAACCCAGAACTTGGGAATGCAAATCTGACAGAAACAAGCAATGGGGAAAGAATTCCCTATTTAATAAATGGTGCTGGGAAAACTGGCTAGCCATATGCAGAAAACAGAAACTGGACCCCTTCCTTACACCTTATGCAAAAATTAACTCAAGATAGATTAAAGACCTAAATATAAAATCCAAAACCATAAAAACCCTAGAAGAAAACCTAGGCAATATCATTCAGGACATAGGCATGGGCAAAGACTTCATGACTAAAACATCGAAAGCAATTGCAACAAAAGCCAACATTGACAAATGGTATCTAATTAAACTATAGAGCTTCTGCACAGCAAAAGAAACTATCACCAGAGCGAACAGGCAACCTACACAATGGGAGAAAATTTTTACAAGCTACCCATCTGATAAAGGTCTAATATTCAGAATCTACAAGGAACTTAAACAAATTTACAAGAAAATACAACCCTATCAAAAAATGGGTGAAGGATATGAACAGACACATCTCAAAATAAGACATTTATGTGGCCGACAAACGTGAAAAAAAAATCATCAATGGTCATTAGAGAAATGCAAATCAAAACCACAATGAGATACCATCTCATGCCAGTCAGAATGGCGATTATTAAAAAGTCAGGAAACAACAGATGCTAGCAAGGTTGTAGAGCAATAGGAACACTTTTACACTGTTGGTGAGAGTGTAAATCAGTTCAACCATTGTGGAAGACAGTGTGGCGATTCCTCAGGGATCTAGAACCAGAAATACCATTTGACCCAGCAATCCCATTACTGAGTACATATTCAAAGGATTATAAATCATTTTACTACAAAGACACATGCGCACATATTTTAATTGCAGCACTATTTACAATAGCAAAGACTTGGAACCAATCCAAATGCCCATCAATGATAAACTGGATAAAGAAAATGTGGCACATATACACCATGGAATACTATGCAGCCATAAAAAAGAATGAGTTCATGTCCTTTTCAGGGACATGGATGAAGCTGGAAGCCATCATTCTCAGCAAACAAACATGGGAACAGAAAACCGAACACTACATGTTCTCACTCATAAGAGGGAGTTGAACAATGAGAACGCATGGACACAGGGAGGGGAACATCACACACTGGGACCTGTTGGGGGTTGGGGGGCAAGGGGAGAGAGAGCATTGGGACAAATACCTAACGCATTTGGGGCTTAAGACCTAGATGATAGGTTGATAGGTGCAGCAAACCACCATGGCACATGTATACATATGTAACAAACCTGCACATTCTACACATGTATCCCAGAATTTGAAGTAAAAAATTTTTTTTTAAAAAAAGGATAAAACAAAAAGAACTTGAGAATGTACAGCCCTTGGCCTTTTCAGAAGGCTTCATCTTAGAGCAAAAGGAACTTTCCAGATCAATGAGGTTTTCTCCACATTACCTGCCCTTTCTGCATTGGCATGTGACTTACACTTCTCTGAGCCACTGAGGGAGGGGACAAGGAAAAAGCATAAGCCTCTGCCATAGACCAGGCCCTGCGCTTGGAATGTGTATCGATCAGGAATAGCCTAGGGACAGATCGACCCAGAAATCTCAGGGACTCAAGACAATAAAGTTTTATTTCTCTCTGATGTTATATGTCTGCTGCAGGTTGGCAGGTGGCTCTGTCCCAGAGTCACTCAGGGTCCCAGATGGGTAGAAGGACCCTGAGTGATGCTGTTATCCCAACTTCTAGAGTCTTCATAGACAGGTGAGGAAGAGTGTGAATAACTCACACATGCTTTTAAATGTCTTGGTCTGGAAGTGACACATATTATAGCTGCTTGCATATCATTGGCTAGAACTAGTCACATGACTCCCACATGACTGCAAAGGGGTCTGGGAAATGTAGTCATCTGTATGCACAGGAAGGAGAGAAGAACCAGATCTGCTGAGCATAATTCTTCTTTATTACAGTGCCTTTTAATCTGCAAATATTGCCTATTCTCATGCTTAACTCACAGCAATATTCAGCAGCAGATATTGTGCTTATTTAACAAATTTGGAGTCTAGGGGCACCTCCTATGATCCGAATGCAGGAGCTTTAGTGTAGGGATTTTCAAGGGTTACTTTTGGCTGCCCCAAGATCTTTTATAAATTCATTCCTGGTTCTCACCTCTATTCTTGGCCAGTGGTTCTCAGTCTGGGTGCTATGACACGCCAGGAGGGTTCCCCAAAGACAGGATACCAAAAAATGCAAATTATTTGCTTTTTTAAAACAACAACAACAACAACAAAAAACAAAGGACAGGCATTAGAGTGAGTTCAAAGTTAGCCCTAGAGTAGCAACAGTCTCTGCGAGGGTACAAATGGAAAGAGTGTAAGAACGGGTGCAAAGACACACGGAAATATTTTTCCCTCAGGAATTTGCATCTCATCAGACAAAAGGCTTAGGAACCACTGCTCTTGGCTGTTGAGTTTTCCAGTCAAATGCCCCTTACAAAGCAGCAGAATTTGTATGTGACCGTTTGAGGGGAGACAGCAACAGTCATTACATTGGATAGACCTGTGGTCTTCCGGCCACACCCATGAGGGAGCAGTGTGGGGCAGAGAGGGGAGCATGACCCGCGATTCAGGCTGATCTCAGTCAGAACCGTGGCTTTGCTCAGCACCAAGCCTGTGACCTGGCTCACTGACCTCCTGAGCCTTGGTTCCCCCGCTGTGAAGTGAGGAGAAGAGTGCCCATCTCCCAGGTTGTTGAGGGAACTGAACAGGAAAGTGCACAAGAATCTCCAAGCAGGTGCTTGACTCTCTTTTTTACCCTCCCTTCCCTTGACAATTGGACATTTGGTGTGAAGGCCAGATGTGTTGGTATATGCCACTACAAACCCAGAGGGAGCTGCCACATCCACCTTCACCTGCCAGAAGGTGTTTCAAATGCTGTACTGTGGGGGAAAAATCCTCAAGTACAGGAGCTTGGTTAAATAAGCTCATCCAGATTAATGAAGATTGTGTTGCCAAATGTTTACAAGAAACTTGAAGTAGCAAAGGAAATGTTTATGATACAATTTGAGAAGGAAAAAATAGGACACAATATGGTGTATACAAAATGGTATCAACTATGCAAAAACAGAGTTCCTGGCCTAGGAAAAAGTCTAGAAAGATATACTTCATAATACAGTATGGGTCTACCAATGAGCATTATACTTTTCTTTACATATTGGATTTAATTTTATGTTTATTTTTGTTGCAATTTCAATTTTTTTGTATTTTAATCTCATTTAAAATATGATAAATTATAATGAGAAAGATCTCTTTTTAAAATAATGTGAATATGGAATTCCCATATACCAGTTCTCCAGTATGTCAGAGATCTGGCTGTTAGGTGTTGGGTGTGATTGGGGCAAGCAGGGTGTTGCATAGAATGAGAAGCAGCAAGCACTTTGGGGAGAGCAGAGCTGAACCCGAATCCTGTCCTATTCCTTTCTAGCTCTGTGACCTTGGGCAAGTTGCTTCAATTCTGAGCACCAGGATGCTCTGAGGTCAAATGAGGATGAAAATTCTCACCTCATGGAGAACTCATATAAAGTCCCTAGCAAAAATCTTTGACACAAAGTAGAAGCCTATAGCAGGGACCCAGTAGATGCTAATTCTTTTTCTTCTCTACATCCAGTGGGCATTCTGGGGTGGGTGGCTGACCACCGCCCAGGTCGGCACGCTGGGAACTGCTGCCAAAGCCTCTTGCCCAAGATCAATGGGCAAGAACTGACTCACAAACTCAGAATCCCTCGTCTGTCTCTCCTTCCCCCAACCAAGGCTGGTCCGTGCATCCTGAGTGATTCCCCCACGACTCCGGATCTCCTGAAACTTGTCTGCAACTCTCTGTGCAAGTCACGAAGTATTGCTGTTGACAGATTCCTCTTCAAAGGGACCTTGAGGTAAAGAGCAGCTTCTTCCTTTGCTGAAAGCTTTTGAAGTCCGGGCCCTGGTAACCAGAGTGATTAGGCAAGATGGCCTTGACAGGTTCCTTCCAACCCAAGGGTCTGAGATTCTCTTCCTGCTCCTTCATCATATGCTCTGAGAGGTAAAGTGGGCTGAGCTGGGCTGGTGCAAGCTGTTGCCATAGCCTGGGATGTCCACCTCCCTCCTGTGTGCCCTCCAAGCACACAAGCAACTCCTCTTCTAGAAGCCCTCCTAGCCTCACCACTCTCCTTCCAGATTGGCTGGAGCCCTCTCCCCCAACCCTATTCTGTATCCTTCTCAGCAGTGTAACTGCCTTGCAAATGACTGGCACCCCTCTGGATGCTGGGCTCCTTGAGGGCACAGACTGAGTCTTGTTCATCTTCATATTCCACCCAAGGCAGGATCTGATGCAGGGCACTTGCTCAAGAGATGTTTGCTGAATTAATTAATCCCACTTGTCCCCAGAGATAAAGTCTCACCAATGAGGTTAGGGCTTAGTTGTGACCCCCTTAGAAGGAACTAGCATGTATGAGTGTAAAATCTCTGTACTAGGCATCCTGCTAAACCTTTTTATTACCCTTTTTTAATTCCCAAAAGTACTCTAGGAGATAGATGTTCTTGTCCCCATTTTACAAATGAAGAAACTGAGGCCAAGAGAACTTAATTGACTTACCAAACAAGTGACCGAGTGGCAACTCAGTCCCTGGCTGTGGTCCAAAGATTGGGCTTTTATTTTATATTTATTTCTTTATTTTGAGACAGAGTCTGGCTCTGTCACCCAGGCTGGACTGCAGTGTGCCATCATAGCTCACTGCAGCCTCGACCTCCTGGTCTCAAGTGATCCTTTCCCCTCAGTCTCCTGAGTAGCTGGGACTACAGGTGCACAACACAAAGCTCAGCTGAATTTTGTTTTGGGTAGAGATGGGGTCTCACTGTGTCGCCCAGGCTGGTCTCAAACTCCTGGGTTCAAGTGATCCTCCCACCTTGGCCTCCCAAAGTGCTGGGAGCCACATTACAGGTGTGAGCCACCATGCCCAGTCAGATTGGCCTTTTCCACACTTTCTCTGTTACCTCCCTGTCAGAGGGTTAGAAGCTGTCTCCAAAAATTTCTTAATTATTTCCCTTTGAAGACCTGCTATGGTCTAAAAATATAACTATTTTTTAACAACTTTATTGAGGCATAATTGGCATACCATAAAATTTGTCTAAGTGTACAATTCAATGACTTTTTAGTAAATTTTACAGAGGTTTAACAATCACTACAATCTAATTTTAGAATATTTCCATCAACCTAAAAAGAAACCTTGTGCCTATTAGCAGTCACTGTCTGTTCCCACTCCTAGCCCCAGGCAAGCACTAATCTACTTTCTGCTCAATAGATTTGCCTTTTTTTGACTTTTCACGTGAAAATGGAAATAGCATAGACTCTTTTGTATATGGGTGGGTTTTTTTTCACTTAAATATTGGACACTTGGGTTGCTGCCACTTTGGGGCTATTATAATATTGATGCTGCTGTGAATGGTCACATACAAGTCTTTGAGTAAGCTTAAGTTTTCATTTCTATTTTTTTTTTTTTTTTTTTTTTTTTGAGATGGAGTTTTGCTCTAGTTGCCCAGGCTGGAGTGCAATGGCGCAATCTCAGCTCACCACTCACTGCAACCTCCGCCTCCCAGGTTAAAGAGGTTCTCCTGCCTCAGCCTCCCAAGTAGCTGGGATAACAGGAACCCACCACGCCCAGCTAATTTTGTATTATTAGTAGAGACAGGGTTTCTCCATGTTGGTCAGGCTGGTCTCAAACTCCCGACCTCAGGTGATCTGCCCACCTCAGCCTCCCAAAGTGCTAGGATTACAGGCATGAGCCACCACGCCCAGCCAAGTTTTCATTTCTTATGGATGGAACCCGAAGATTACAATTGCTATGTCATATGAAGTTATGCTTAACTTTTAAGAAACTGACAAACTATTTCCAAAGTGGCTGCACCATGGTCCATTCCCACCAGCAATGTGTGAGAGTTCCGATTCCTCCACGTCCTCGCCAACACTTGGGATAGTCTTTTTTTTTTTTTTTTAATTACAGCCATTCTAATGGGTGTAAAGAGTATTTCATTGTGGTCTTAATTTGACCTTCTGTAAGGACTAATAATGTTGAGCATCTTTTCATGTGTTTATTGGCCATTTGAATATCTTCTATGGGGAAATATCTATTATAATTTTTTGCCAATTTTTGTTTTTTGAGGCAGGGTCTCACTCTGTTTCTAAGGCTGGAGGGCAGTGGCGTGATTAGAGGTCACCGCAGCCTCGACCTCCCAGACTCAAGTGATCCTCCCACCTTGGCCTCCCAAGTAGCTGGGACTATGGGTGTAAACCACTATGCCTGGCTAATTGTTGTATTTTTTGTAGATCAGGGTCTGTCCATGTTGCCCAGGCTGGTCTCAAACTCCTGGGCTCAAACGATCCTCTTTCCTCGACCTCCCAAAGTGCTGGGATTACAGGTATAAGCCACCGCACCCGGTCCCTTTTTGCCCATTTTTAATTGAGTTATTTGTCTTTGTGTTGTTGAGTCATAAGAGCATATTTCTCCTCAAGCCACATTATAATAATTACTTTTGGGAGAAGACAAGAGGGGCTTATTTGGTGGGAAACCAGATCCAAGCGTAAATCTTGGTTTTGCCACTTTCAGGGTCTGGGGTTTCAACAAGTACCTTAAGGACTTGCCAAGAAAGGGACAGAGTGGCAACTCACTCCCTGGCTGTGGCTTCTGCCTTCTCTGCTGTTTCTGTCCTCTCTGCTTGCAGAGTAGTGATAATAACACTCTCTTGAAGGGCCACGGTGTACATTGATTGCAATCATGCAAATAAAGCATCAGGCACATAGTAGGTCCTCATCTTTTATTTACTCAACAAGTAGGTATTGAGCCCCATGTTGTGCTGGGCATGACTCCTGGAGCTGGGTAGACAGAGGGAACAAGGCAAACAGCCAGGCCCCTGCCCTCATAGAGCTTACATCCTAGAAAGGGAAACAAGACAATAAGCAAACAACAAAATAAATGTATGATATTACATCAGGAAGTGATGAGTACAAAATAAAGCAAGATGAGGGGACGGAGTGTGGCCAGGAGTGGCATGGAGCCTCCTTGGATAAGGTGGTTAGAATATATTAGTTAGAATACAGGTTTGTCTGAATGTAACAATGGTCCAGAATAACAGGGGTTTACACAAAATAGAAGTTTCTTCTTTCTCACTTATCACCAGGACTGGTTTGATGGCACCACTTCTCAAGGTTAATCAGGCACCCCGGCTCCTTCTAGAGTGTGGATCTGACTCCCCTAGAGCACAGTCCACCTCCATGCCACCTCGTCCACATTGCACAACACAAGAGGGAGGAAGCCAGGAGGAGAGGCCCACACCCTCCCTTCTGGAAGTGCCCGGAAGTTGCGCACATACCTTGCCCTCATATTCTATTGGTCAGCACTTAGTCACATGACTGCATCTCACTGCAAGGGAGACTGGGAAATATACTCTTTATTCTGGTGCCCAGCCAGTCATCCAGTTAAAACTCAGGGGTTCTATCACCTACAGCTAAGAGGGAGAAGATATTTAAGGGTATCAACTGTCTCTGCTATGGGTGGTCAGGGAAGATTCCTCAGAGGAGACTGTTGGGCAAAAACCCAGGTGAAGAGGGGAGCCATGCAAGATTCTGGGGGGAGAGCACTCCGCAGCAGAGGAAACAGTGCTTCCAATGTTCCTGAGTCAGGAGGAAGTGTGGAGTGTTGGAGGGAAAGCCAAGCTAAGTGCAATCCATGTCCCCCATGAGGCTGAGCAGGTGTTGAGGCATTGATTGAATCACTGTGTTGCTGCCGACTCTGGGTCAAGTCTTGCAATGTTTCTCCAGCCTCTGCCTGGACATATGCACACAGGCATATGCACGCGCACACATACACATGGTCCCCTGGCCTCTTTCCTCTGCTGATTCTTCATCTCGCAGTAGGAGCCCAGCAGGGGATTCAGCCTGTCAGGCTAAAATAGCCACAACTCTATCATCTTCAAAGAACAGTATACTTTTCCATTAGTGGTGCACAGACATCCAGAACTGCTTTTTGCACAGCGGGAGATTCTCTCCGAGCCGTCGGTTTAGCCTGCAGCTCTTGGTCCTATCAGCATTCCTTTGCAGAAGGAGGCTGTGGCATTCCCCGACCTTTCTGATGGGGCCTTGGGGATCGGGGGGCCCTCCTAGGGCACATTACATTGCATAGTGCCTTGCACACTGGAGCTGAACAATAAAAGCATCTGGGAGTTCAGTGAATCTTCCCCAGATACCTGCTTTGCCTGGAAGTCTCCTTTCTGCCTAGAAGTCATTCTTCCCCTCAGGGATTGTATATCCTTGTGGTTTAGAGCAAGGGCCCTAGATCCAGACTGCCTGGGTTCAAATCCTAGCCTGACCCCTTACCAGCTTTGTGCCACTGGGCAAAAACCTTAATTCCGTGTTCCTTCATCTTAATTCCATACATTTCCATCTCTTCATCTGTTAGACTGACAATCTTAAGAATACGCAGCACAAAATATTCTAGTGATGATGAAGTGCTTGGGTTGGTGCCTGGTACATGTATTAAATGTTGAATGATAGTACTACTATGCTGATGAACTCTCTTTCTGAGACTGATCCTGACAGAACCCCTCTCTGCCTCTGTACAAACCACATGGTGCGTGTATTCATGTCTCTCTTTATTCATCATTCTACTTCAGGGTTTTTCATGACCTACTTAAACTTTGGTTTGCCTGCTGTCCTCAGCTTTTTCCACACTCCCTCTTTCTTTCTCTTCTCCAGCCACTCTGGCTCTCCTTTCTGCAGAAGTTATACTCCTACAGCAGGGCCTTTGCACATCCCTCTAAGTGGGAAGCTCTCTGCCCAAGAATAAGACATCTCACTTATAAAAATGGCTGATATTTGTTAAGCTCTGACTTGCACTCGGTGTTTGATGCTACATATGTACATCTTCCATGTGTTCGCTTGTGAATTCCTCACGACAATCCTAATGAGATAGATGCGATTATTGTTGACTGTAGTGGAGGCTGTGGTGATCCACGCCCCCACCCTCCCCTGTCAAAGTTAGATCACCCCCTTCAGGGCCAAGACGCCCATTCCTTCAGCTGTCAGGAATGTTGTTAGCTCACAGCTGAGTCCCTCCCCAGGCTTCCCCTCAGCTTGGGAAGACCCTACCCTAAAGGCTATGTCCTTTCCTCCAGGAAGCCCATCTCTAATGACCAGTCCGATCAGAGGCACAGATGCTCAGCCCTTTTGCTTCAGTTTGGGGTAAGCCTGCAAGGCCACCCTAGCATCATAGCCCCCTGGGAGGCAGGCTGAGGCCTCTATTAAGGCAGAGTCATAGTTCAACTCCTCCTTCTGCCCAGTTCTACATCCTTCACTCCCCTGATGGCTTGATCCAAAAGGCATTTCCCTGTAAACTAGCTGCTTTCTAAAGGAATCCAATCTAGGAAATTGATGCCTCATGAAATTTAAGTAATTAGGCTAATGTGCCCAGTGGCACAAGTGGCAGAGCCAGAATTTGATCTCGGGTCATCTGGCCTCAGAGACAAAACACTAATCCACTGCACCAACAGCCTCTCGCTCCTTCCTCTCTGTCATGGCATCATGAAACCCACCCTTAGGACACTTCCCTCAGGTGTGTAAATATCCCACGAAGGTCTGTCTACCCCCGACTGTGAGCTCCATGAAGGCTGGACTGAAATCCATTTTGCCACAGCATTCCTGGTGCCCAGCATGTGATGAGCAATGCATATTGAATGAATGAATGAATGTCTATCTCTCTCTGCTATGTATGAGATTTCTAAGAGCAAAGACTGTCTTTATCTCTTTATCCCCAGTGCTCCACAAAGTGTCCTGCAAGGGAAGTCACCAGTGTGCCCATTGAACGGAAACTGACCTGTCTTTCCAGCATGTTTACCAGCCACGCTGCCTCCTATGCCCACTCACACATACAAGTGACCAGCCATTCCCCTGGTACCCAGGTATGTTTATGTCTCTATACCTTGTTCATTCTGTTCCCGCTTCCTAGAATTCCCTTCTGCCTTCTTCATCTGCTGGAAACCTCTACACATCCTTCAAGGCTGTGGGTAAACAAGTCCTCTTCAATCCTCCCCTCCTGGGCAGATTTTGAGCTCTGTCCTTTGCACTCCATGGCATGTTTGTATCACCGGTTGTGCCCTACAAAATGGTAGTGTGGCTTATTTCCTGCTCAACCATGAGCCTCCCGAGGGCAAGAGTCATGTCATATTCATTTCTACACCCCCAACCTGGAGGCCTGGCACCACGGGTTCCCAGAGAATGTGTAAGATGCAAGAGATGAATGAAAGAACAATATTACTGGCTAACCCTTTGAGCACTACGCAGGAGCAGGCACACTTTTAAGGTATTAACACACAGAATTCTCAGGATGCAGGTACTGTTCTTAGTCCCATTCTACAAAGGAGAAAACAGAGGCACAGAAGTGTCTAGCAATTTATCAATGAATGAGAGAAGAATTCTCCCAACTTGAGGGGCTGCTGTGGGTGTGAGTGTTGCCATACTGAATGGCCTAGAGATTTGAGAGGAGTTGGAAGACGCTAGTGTTGTTCTTCCTCTACTATCTCTGCAGGTCATTCTCTGTTCAGAGCAGTGAGGAGAGTCCCTGCCAACCAGGAGCATCCCACCCCACGAGCGGCCCTGCAGAAGAACACATCTCTCTGATGTTTCTCAGGTTGAGACTCCAGTGGCCTCCCAGCTGCTGGCACCAGAGCCTGCCTTTGTTTGTGGCGATAAGCAAATTCCCAGAGTGTGCAGCAGGAGCAGCTCACTCTTGGGTGGGAATTTGGAGCTGGCCGAAAGGGCAGGGAAGGATTCCCAGGGAACGTGGCCCTTCTAGGACACCCAGGCAGCAGCTCACGTTCTGTCCTTGTGGAGGTGCCGAGGCCGGGAAACCTCACCAGAGCATCCACGCCCAGATGATTCACAGGCTCAGGTGGTCAGGGACGAGACCCTGAGGGCCAGGTTTTCAGAGTCTAGGCAGCTTCAGGGGAATCTATGTTTTCTGCTGAATGATGTGGGGTGAGAGGGGACCAGAACTTGGAGAGCAATTATGGAAACGGGATTCAGGAATTGAGATCGCCAAGTTGAGTCTCTGCTTCCTAGAAATATGAGCCTGGCAACCTACAGAATGGGAGAAAAATTTTGCAATCTACCCATCTGACAAAGGGCTAATATCCAGAATCTACAAAGAACTTAAACAAATTTACAAGGAAAAAACAAACAACTCCATCAAAAAGTGGGCAAAGGATATGAACAGACACTTCTCAAAAGATGACATTTATGCAGCCAACAGACATATGAAAAAATGCTTATCATCACTGGTCATCAGAGAAATGCAAATCAAAACCACAATGAGATACCATCTCATGCCAGTTAGAATGGCGATAATTAAAAAGTCAGGAAGTAACAGATGCTGGAGAGGATGTGGAGAAATAGGAATGCTTTTACACTGTTGGTGGGAGTGTAAATTAGTTCAACCATTGTGGAAGACAGTATGGCAATTCCTCAAGGATCTAGAACTAGAAATACCATTTGACCCAGCAATCCCATTACTGGGTATATACCCAAAGGATTATAAATCATTCTACTATAAAGACACATGCACACGTATGTTTATTGCAGCACTAGTCACAATAGCAAAGACTTAGAACCAACCCAGATGTCCATCAATGATAGACTGGATAAAGAAAATGTGGCACATATACACCATGGAATACTATGTAGCCATAAAAAAGGATGAGTTCATGTCCTTTGCAGGGACATGGATGAGGCTGGAAACCATCATTCTAAGCAAACTATCACAAGAACAGAAAACCAAACACCGCATGTTCTTACTCAGAAATGGGAGTTGAACAATGAGAACACTTGGAAACAGGGCGGGGAACATCACACCCTGGATCCTGTTGAGGGGTGTGGGGCAGGGGGAGGGATAGCGTTACGAGAAATACCTAATGTAAATGACGAGTTGATGGGTGCAGCAAACCAACATGGCACATGTATACCTATGTAACAAACCTGCATGTTGTGCACATGTACCCTAGAACTTAAAGCATAATAATAATAATAATAACAATAAAGAAATACGAGCCTGGGACAAAGGGGTAGAGTAAAGCAGGAGAAACAAAATGTGAGCAGCTTCTCCTGCACCTCCATTGACCCTCGGGCTCCGTGGGAACACTTCCACTTTCCCATGCCAGGCCCAGAGGCGAGCTCCTCCCCAGAGAAGGTGCCACCTGAGGGAACAGTGACAGAGTCTGGGGCCTCAGCCTGGCCCAAGTCCCTCCCCAGTCACTTTTGCTCAACACCCCTGTGTGAGCTTCTGATTGCTACTGCTCCACGTTACTGTGGACTTAGTGACGCAAAACAACACTCTCTTACAGTTGTTCTGGAAATCGGATGTCTGACATGGCTCTCACTGGGCTAAAATCAAAATGCCAGTAGGGCAGGGTTCCATTCTAGAGGCTCTTGGGGAGAACCCATTTTCTGCTACTTTTTCCAGTTTTTTGAGGCTGCCGGCGTCCCGGGGCTCCTGGCTCCATCCTCTGTCTTCAGAGCCACCAATGACCGGCTGAGTCCGTCTCACATCTCATTGCTGAGACAGACTCTCCTGCCCCTCCTTCCACTTTTAAGGACTCCTGTGATCACACTGAGCCCTGCAAAACAACCCAGGACAGCCTCCCTGTTTTAAGGTCAGCTAATCAGAAACCTGTTTCCCACCTGAAGCCTTCATTCCCCTTTTCTGTGTAGCTGGACACAGCGTAGGTTCCGGGCATTAAGACATGAACTTCTTTGCAGGGTCGTTACTCTGCTACCACACCCCTCACCCCAGATCCAGTGACTATTCTAGGGACAACTCCTGTGTTCCAGGGACCTTTACACACAGCCATCTCACTTCCTCCTCCCAACCACCCTGGCAGGTCAGGGATATGACACCAGACTGTGTGTGATTTTCAGGGACTCTGAGCACTTTTGCCTTAATTCATTCATTCATAAATAAATAAATAAATAAATAAAAAGTTATCAGGGTCTCTGAGCACTTTCGCCTTGATTCATAAAAAGAAATTCTATTTTCTTACAGTGGTATAAACAAATGTAATCTAGGCTGGATTGTATTATTTTTTAGTTTCTGATTGTGAAAAGAAATTAAGACATTTCATTGGCCCCTAAAAGTGCCTCGGCCCCCAGTCGTGTGCCTGCTGTGGTCAGTGTTGGCCCTGGGAAGAGGAAATGTGACTGGCCCAGGCCAGCAAGAGGCAGAGCTAGGGCCATTCCCAGGGCCCCTGCCACTAGGACAGAGCTTACCTCACCAGCCACCTGCTAATCTTCAGCAACAAAACAACTCTTGGCAGAATCAGACTCAGCCATGGGGAGACTGGAGGTCATTTGGCCCAAGGCCCTTATTTTACAGATGAGGATCTAAGTGCTCAGAGACGGCATACTGTGCTCTTAGGGACACACAGCGAGTCAATACTGTAGCCAGGACCAGGACCTGGTCTCCTGATTGTCCATCTAGCACTCTTCCCTGCCCTCAGCTCCTCCCCGCTGCTCTGCACACACACACACACACACACACACACACACACACACACACACCCTTCTCCCTGTCATATGCGTGCAGTGTCAATATTAACTTTGGTAACAGTTGTGTTGACTGTTCTCTACATCTGAGCTATTTAGGATCTACTCAGTGCACTTATTTTACAGGGAAAACTGAGGCTGGAACGGCAATGGCCTAAGCCAAAGCCACTCAGCAGGTACGAGGAAAGTCAGGGCCCAGCCAAGTCCAACTCCCGATCCTCTGTTGCTTCTGGCTCTGCCGCACCCTTGCCCACGCAGGTGCAGCCGATCACAGATGTCAGCACCAGCCTCCCTTTTACTTCACCAGCCTACAGAGGCAGAAGATTGTGTGACTGGAAGGTTCTGGAAGAGCAGGTTCCACGTCCTCCTCGTCCAGACTTGGAACAGTGGCTGCCTCAGACTCAGATCTGGAGCAAGAAAAGCCAGTTCCAGGAGGCTGCTCTGGGGCTATTTGGGATCACCTTCCGGCCTTGACTTTAACTCTGCCATGGGGAGAGGCAGTGGCCGGGTGCCCAGGCTGGGTGAAGGGTTACTGGGCAGAGCCTGAGGCTCAGGCCTTGCACTGCAGAGGAGTGATGGCCCTCCCTTAGGTACTTCTGGATTTTGCTCTATGTTATTTAGCCCCTCTGAGCCTCATTTTTCCCATCTAGGAATAATAATTATATCTACTTGTCCAGGCACGGTGGCTCACACCTGTAATCCCAACACTTTGGAAGCTAAAGTGGGAGGATCGCTTGAGGCCAGGAGTTCGAGATCAGCGTGGGCAACATAGTGAGACTTCATTTTTACAAAAAATAAAAATAAAAATAAAAGCCAGGCATGGTAGTGCACACCTGTGGTCCCAGCTACTAAGAGGATAAGTCAGGAGGATTGTTTGAGCCCAGGAATTCGAGTCTGCAGTGAGCCATGATCACACCACCACTGCAGTATGGGCAATAGAGCGAGACCCTGTTTCTAAATAATAGTAATAATAATAACAACACTTTTCAGGGTTGTTGTTGAGCATTAAATGAGGTGCTTAGCACAGTGTGTGGCACATAGTGAGGGTGAAATAAATGCTTATGACAATTTTCATTGTTAGAATTAATAGCGATTAGTTGCAGGACATGAAGTAGCCGATGCTTGAACTGTCTCCAGAAGACCAAGAGGAACGGATGGCCTAAGGACAGCCTCTTAGAGGAATGGTGTAGGAGCAGAAGCCAAGGCCAGAGGGGAAGGAGAGGATGGGACACTGACTATTGAACCACCGCGTGGCCTCCAGCACCACAGAGAAGGACTTGATGGGGCCTCAAGGCGACAGAATCTTAGATCTCCACCCACCATCCTCTGCAGCCTCCCACTGGTGGAACATACGTTCAGGATCTTGCATCACGGGAGAGAAATTTCCAATTCCCCACCCATTTTACAGATGGAGAAACTGAGACCCAGAGAACAGGAGTCATTTGTCCAAAAACACAATGATTTCATGACAATGCCAGGACCCAAACCCTGCGTCCCCTGAGTTCTGAAGGAAATGATTGTTCACTTTGTTTTTGGAGATTTCAAGTCTTCAAATCACTCAGCTATCCTAAGAACAGTTTTTCTTTTCTTTTTGTTTTATTTCTAAGCCTTATCTGACATCTAACTCAACACAATCCACTTGACCCTGTAGCCCTGAGAACAGCTTTAAGGAAGAATGTTGTTCCCCTCCCTGTGTCCATGTGTTCTCATGGGGGGAAGAGCATTAGGGAGAAGAGCTAATGCATGCTGGGCTTAATACCTGGGTGATGGGTTGACAGGTGCAGCAAACCACCATGGCACCTGTTTACCTATGCAGCAAACCTGCACATCCTGCACATGTACCTCAGAACTTTAAAAAGATATATTTTTTTAAATAAAGAAAGAATGGATTGCTCAGCTCAGAGACTGCAGCCAGCTCCACTCCAACTGACAGCCCCTGCTCCAGCGACATCACTTACCTTCCAGCAAATGCAGCTGCTCGTTCCTACCTCAGAGCCTTTGCTGGAGCTGTCTTCCCTCCCAGAAAGCCCATCCTCAGGAATCTCTCTGCAAAGCCACGTCCCCTCCCTCCAGATGTAGCCTCAGCACCTCCTCTGTCCCCTCCACCTTCCAGAGGTGGCCCTGATGGATCTTGACCCTGATGACACCAGCTTGTAGCATCTTGGAAATTAAACGAAGGAACCTCTTTCTGTACTGCATTCATTTGCTCTTGTTGACAAGGTAATTTTCAAAGTGCCTCTCAGTCTATTCTCATGTATTCACTCAACAAATGTTTATTGGACACCAAGTAGGAGCCAGACCGTGTCACACACACTGCTTGCCCTCACGCCTGTCACCTCCCTCCTCTGCGGAGGGCAGCCACTGAGAAGGGAATGATGGAAGAATCTCACTGCAGCTGCACTGGGTCCAGGAGCTCCGCCTTTGTCTCAGGTTGTCTTCCTAACCGGCAACCTTGCAAGGTAAGAAAGGGTCTCTCCCATCATCACAGATGCTACCCAGAGATGAGGACTGGTTTCAGAACCATCTTGAGTTCCCTACTGGGTGGCAGCAGGGCTCAGTGGACAGCACTTGGGCTCTGGAGTCAGGCAGATGACTTCGAATCCCAGCTCTGCCACCTCCAAGCTGAGGAGCTTGTACAAGGTCACTTCCCAATTGGGCCTCAGTTTCTCCCTTGTGAAATAGCACTGGGGCCTCCCAACTCCTCAGTTTACTTTCGGCTGGGGGTAGCAGCCAAGGGGAGGCTCCAGCCTACTAGCATGTGGGGGAGTGAGGACAGTTTGCAGAGCACAGGGTCCTGAAGCTGACTTTTCAGTCCTATTTATTTAGAGATAGAGTCTCGCTCTGTTGCCCAAGCTGGAGTGCAGTGGCATGATCTCGGCTCACTGCAACCCCTCCTGGGTTCAAGCAATCCTCCTGCCTCAGCCTCCTGAGTAGCTGGGATTACAGGTGCATGCCACCATGCCTGGCTAATTTTCATATTTTTAGTAGAGACGGGGTTTCGTCGTATTCGTCAGGCTGGCCTCGAACTCCTGACCTCAGGTGATCCACCCGCCTCGGCCTCCCAAAGTGCTGGGATTACAGACATGAGCCACCATGCCCAGCCTTCAGTCCCCTTTATGCTGACTGGGGGGCATGTCACCCCTGTTGTCCCACCTTTGATGTGAGAAAGTTGGACCAGGGCTCTCCAAGGCCTCTCTCAGCTCTGATTACTGGAAAAGCAAGCCAGCTGCCCAGAAACAGTGGAAGCCCAGGCTCTGCCTTAAAACACTAGCGCTTCACCTCTTCTCTGGGCTCTCAGGCAGTGGCTGTGTTAGTCTATTTTGTATTGCTGCAAAGGAATACCTGAGGCTGAGTAATTCATAACAAAAGGAGGTTTATTTGGTTCACAGTTCTGCAGGGTGTACAAGCATGGCACCAGCATATGCTCAGGTTCTGGTGAGGCCTCAGGAAGCTTCCAATTATGGCAGAAGGTGAAGTGAGTGCAGGCATGTCATGTGGCAAGAGACAGAGCAAAAAGAGAGAGGTAGGAGTTGCCAGGCTCTTTTTACACAATCAGATCTCTAGTGAACGAATAGAAAAATAACTCACCCATTATCATGAGGACAACACCAAGCCATTCAAGAGATATCCACCCCCGTGATTCAAACACCTCCCACTAGACCCCCCTCCAACGGTGAAGGTCACATTTCAACATGAGATTTGGAGGGGACAGGACATCCAAGCATATCAGTGATGGAAATGGAAACACGGCACCTCCAAAGGCAGAGAATAAAATATGCAGGCTTCACCCATTGCCAACTAGACAGATGTTACTAAAACCATGTGACAACAGCCCCACCTCCTTCCAGCATAGTGCCCAGAGCCAGAGTGCAGAGCTGGGACACGATCTTGCATGATGGAACCTGGGAAATCAGAGCTTGGAACGCAGACCACAGAAAAGAATCATGCTCCTGCAGTGTGGAGGGACAAAATAATGGGAGTACACCTGGGGGACAAAGACAATGAAACACACAGCTTAAGCTCCTCTCTCTCCAAACGTTCGCTCTGTCACTTCCTCCTGGTTCTTGGTGACTGCTGATGAGGGGAGCTACCGAACTGGCATATCTGGAATGTTCCAATCAAAGGAAGTCCTTCCCGGATTCTTATTTCCATCTTTCTTGTCTTAAATCCTACAATTCACTTGATCTCCACGTTGTTCCATCCCACTGGAAATTTCCGGCCACTTTAACACCTCATTCCCTTTCTAGTGCTTAGAGCTCCGCCTGCATGTAGACCTGTGCATTGTGGTCTCCAGCCCCAGAGCCCTTGTACACAGTGGACTCTGCTTCAACTGACTTTTCCCCACCTTGTCTCCCAGCCAAGTCCCTCAACTCAGCTCTAACAGCCTTTCCCCAAAGCCCTAGTTCTTTCCTCCTTGTTTCCACAAAGCCCTCCATCATGGTTCATTATGATTTGCTCTGATGTTGTCCCCCCCAGCTAGACTGTGAGTTTCTGGAGGGCTGGGAGTGGGCCTGATAAGGCAGAGGGGAGGGTTCCACTGCAGATCTGAGGCTGAGCCTACCAGTTGGGTGAGTTTGAGCCTCTTGGAACCTTGGTGTTCCCATCTGCAAAGTGGGAACGATCACTTCTACCCAGTGGAATGTATATTATTCCAGGAAATGGACACTAGTTCTGCAACCAACAAACCCTGGAATCTCAATGGCTTAACCCAATACCAGTTTATTGTCACAATTGCTGGTGAACTGTGTGGCCCTGGTCCATCTGGAACATGTGGCTTCCAAGATCACCATGGCAGGGAGAGAGAGGAGGAGGCAAAACACTGGTTCTTTACTTCCTGGATTCAGAAGCCACTGGTCACTTCTGCTTACCCTTCCTAGGCCATAACTTAACCAAATGCCACCCTTGCAACTTCAGGGGAGACTGGAGAATATAGTTTTACTGGGTGCCCAAGAAAAAGAAACTGAACCAGGGTTTAGTGAACACATAGCCTGCGTCCACCACAGATTCGTTATAAAGATGAAATGACAAGGAATGTGACGTTCCTAGCTGAGTGCCCCTCACATAGTAAATGCTTGACAAAGCTGCTAATTCTCCATTTGTTTCTTCATCCCCAGGCCTAGGCTCTAAGGAATCTGACTCCTAACAGAGGCTGTGTGAATGCTGGGTGCTGCCCTCCAGTCCCGGGCCCAGGCGTACCTGGCTGTCTCACCCTGTAGCCTCCCCTCCCACCTCCAGCTCTCTCCAGCCCTGGCTGGGGCAGCTCTCACCACCTTTTGCACCTGGGCGGCTGTCTCTTCTCAGAGCATTGATTTGTAATCGGCCAGCGCAGCTCTAATGGGCCCGCAAGGCCCCTGGCTGCACTGTGTTAGCTCCATTTAGAGGCTCAGGGCTGTGGAACACAAACCTCCCCTGCCTCTCTGGAGCCAGCACCGGCCCTGGAGTCTCTGGGAGAGGCAAGGGTCAGATCAGTTCTGAGGACTGCCTGCTGGGGCTCCTTACCCAGCAATGCCCACCCTCACTGCCTCCCACAGCCTCTCTCTGCCGGCTTGGGCAGAGAACTGGGAGCTGCAGCCACACTCAGCCAGGCTCTCAGCCCATCTAGAGCCCCCCTCCCCACTGAGGGTAGACAGTAGAGGGTCTCTGCTTCTCTTCCTGTTGGGGGTCTCTTGAAAAGAGCACAGGACACAGGGGCCTAAAGGACAGTGTGGTCCTCAATGCACCTTAAGTCATTCCATCATCACTACAGCTTATATCAAAGTAAGTCTTATTGGCCCCATTTTACAGATAAAGAAATTGAGGCTTGCAGATTGCAAAGCAATGTTTTCTAAACATATTTGGCCAGACAACCCACCCACTTTTTTTTGCATGGAGTAAACCCAAAGCACCCACTTCAAAGTATGCCAATCATGGCGACCTATTTCTCACCCACAGCTGATCCAACACATGTTTCCCGGGAGCCCAGTGTGTGCCCTCCTTTAGCTCAGGGGTTCTGAACCGGAACTTCAAAGGCCTGGGACCTTCCAGCATTCTCATGTGAAACATTATCTGAATGTGTATCTTTTCAGCAAGGGTCCATAACTTCCAGTAGCTCCTCAGAGGCTCCTGGGACCTGGCATAAGTGAAGAGCCCTTGTCTCAGCTTGAGCCCCTGTAGACAAGGCCCAGTTTTGATC
The DNA here is from genome assembly GCF_009828535.3 of Hylobates moloch. Lineage (NCBI taxonomy): Eukaryota > Metazoa > Chordata > Mammalia > Primates > Hylobatidae > Hylobates > Hylobates moloch. Next base: position 17,032,961 of record NW_026652284.1, read on the forward strand.
TGGGGTTTTGCAAAAGCGACCCGAATGGCAGAGATTCGGGGAAGAGCTCCATGACAGTGGGAGAAATGGCCCGTGTTACAGCAGGGACAAGGGGACAGTAAACAGATGAGCTTGGCTGGAGCAGAACGGGTGTTTGGGAACAGTGACAAATGGGGCTGGGGCATCGAGGGGACCTCGGAGAATGGGCCAAGGCATTCAGATTTGATTGGAGAGACCACGGGGAGCCACTGGCCATCCTGGAGCCAGCAAGTGGCAGCTCGGGAATCAGGTTTGCAGGAAAGGCCGGCAGGATTGTAGAGGGGTAATGTGCTATGAGGACGGGGCTCCATGGGCAACTGGATCCAGGGAGATTCCTGCTGCTTTAGGGGCAAAAGCAGGGCTGGTGACTGTCAGGAGTATTGCAAAGGAGGAGACAGCAGTGATGCCCTGGGGAGACAGCACAGCTGGGAGCAAGGTCCTTGAATCTGAAGGCTCCTGGTTTGAATCTCAGGTCAGCTGTTTCCTAACTGTGCAACTTTGGGCAAGTAACTTATCCTGTCCTCTGTGCCTGGGTTTCTTCCTTATAAAACAAGGATAACTGTGCCTGCTTGGTGGTTGTGAACATTCACTTAAATGAGAGAAAATGCACCTGAAGAAGCCCTTAGCTAGCAGCAAGGCACACTCATCAGCACTCGACAATGGTGAGGTCTGTTATGACCCCTCAATCCATCCTGTAAACACTTACCAAATCCCTGCTAGGCACCAGGTGCCCTTCTGGACATCCTAGCATGTTTGCTGACTATAACTCAGTGAGATGGATGGCATCATGCCTACTTGACAGATAAGGAAACTGAGGCACAGAGAAGTTTTTCATAATCAGTAGCGACATCTGTTAGGGTTGATCCAGAAGCTCAAATGTTAAGAGGTCAGTGACAAAAGTGTGACCTCTCTCTGACCCAGGGTGAGAGAAAACGTGCTCTTGATGATGTTCAAGGTCATACAATTGATTGATTCTTGGGATTGTGGGTGAATGGGGTGCTGATCCAGGCACTGACAGCATCTCACAAACTGTAACAGCCCAAGAATCACCGGGGATGGGATGCATGTGAAGGTTCTGACCTTTTGGGGCTCGGATGGGGCTCAAGACCCTGCATGCTAACCATGCTAACCAGCTCCTACGTGATGCTTCTTTTTCCTTTCTTGGCTTTTTTTTTTTTTTTTTTTTTTGAGACAAAGTCTCTCTGTGTCACCTAGGCTGGAATGCAATGGCACAATCTCAGCTCACTGCAACCTCCGCCTCCCGGGTTCAAGCGATTCTCCTGCCACAGCCTCCTGAGCAGCTGGGATTACAGGCATAGGCCACTGTGTCCAGCTAATTTTGTATTAGTAGAGATGAGGTTTCAGTATGTTGGCCAGGCTGGTCTCGAACTCCTGACCTCAAGTGATCTGCCCACCTCGGCCTCCCAAAGTGCTGGGATTACAGGCGTGAGCCACCATGCCTGGCCAGTGATGCTTTTTTGAGTAGCAAGGATTTCCAAAGAATGGATTTGGGGTCCACAGACTTGACCTTGGACAAGAGACTGAGCCTTAATTTCCTCATCTGTAGAATGGGTACATTTTATCAATCTTGCAGGGCTGCTGTGAAGATTAAAGGAGATGACGTCTGCAGCCTTAGCTCTTGTTAGTAAATACTGGACAGCATTTACTATTATAAATATCAGTAAATAGTAATTAGTAAATTAGTAAATACTAACTAGCAAATAGTAATTAGTAAATAGTAAATTAGTAATTAGTAAATTAGTATATAGTAATTAGTAAATAGTATTAGTAAATTAGTATATAGTAATTAGTAAATAGTATTAGTAATTAGTAAATACTGGCCAGTATTTACTAATAGTAAATTAGCATTACTAATTACCAGTACTAATTTACTGTTACTAATTACTAAATAACAAGTTTATTATTAGTAAATACTGGCCAGTATTTATTAGTTACTAATACTATTAGTATTAGTGAATACTAATATTGGGGTATTGCAAAGGAGAGAGAAGAATAATACTAAAACAATTTAGTAATACTAATTTACTATTAGTAAATACTGGCCCGCATTTACTAATATCAGTAATTAGTAATGTATTATTATTCATATTTACCGTTACTATCACTGTTGGGTCTCAGCCCTCTGTGAGAGGCTGTCTCGGTATGCAGAGAGACAGAAGGTCATTCCCACATATTCAAACCTCAGGATGCTCTCTTTGTTCTGCAACTCCTTCCACCCCAGGAGAAAAAAAAATCAGGATGCATTCTGCCATCTCAAACAGCACCCATGAATCGTTCCACATTCAATTTCCCCATCAAATTCACAGGCACGAAGCTCATGCTATTATTCCATTTCCTAATGATCTGTGTGGTGGCAATCGTAAGTAGGACAGTTCTTCATGACCTTGGCACTCCCAAATCTTTGAAACTCCCTTTCCAGGCCAGAGCCCCTTCCTGGCAGCTGTGGTATGCCTCTCCCCCTCCCAAATCCCGACACCACCTGCCCCTGGTTTCTGCTTATCCAGAACATGAAGGAGCAACAGTAACGTGTCTCTCTGGGAAACAACACTGGTTCTCCCTTGTGTTCCATGGAGGTGAACTTTGGCAGCAGGCAGCAGGGTAAGCTGAATGGAAGTAGGTTCCAAGGTCAAAGAGAAAACTGTGTGAGCACTCCCTGCATGCCATTTACAGGCTGCGAGACCTTGGGCGAGGAGGTCACCTTGCCTCCAGGAAGCCTCAGTGTCCTCATCTGTAAGATGGGGATGACAGCCACACAGGGTGGCAGAATCAAAGTGTCTGGTCAAGTGCTGTGCCCTTAATAACCGTGACAGCTATTTGTTGAGGTTGTGTGAATGGATGGCGTGATGAGATGCCCTGGAATGAGCTGCTATCCAGTCTCAGCAGGTGGCATTCCTCATGGACGGTCCACTGCTGTACCTGTTTGGCCTCACCTTTGCAGCCTCAGAATACCAACTGAGTTAACATCATCAGAGTAACTACTCCTGCACCAGCATCTCCCTAGACAGAACAAAACAGGGCCCTGGGGAAGGCAGAGGCAGAGAGCTATTCAATACATTCACCACCATGTAATGCATGGGACTGACCTGACTGAATAAGACAGGGTTTGGAGGACCCTTGCAATGCCAAGCATTGGCTTCTAGTTCATAAGTAGTGGGGAGGTCTGAAGGGGTCCTGGGGGAGTGCCAGCCAGGCTGCTGGGGTTGCTGTTTACCAACCGGAATGGAAACTTTTCAGCATTTTAACAACCAGCATGGATGGTGCACCACACACCAGCTGGGGCTGCAGCACTGGGATGTGAGGTTTAACGAGGCAACAAACCCCAAGACACGTCCAGGAGAGTTTATCTAGAGAGGCGCCCTGTGTGAGTGCAAAAGACTACACCTAATCCCAATACTTTGGGAGGCCAAGACTGGTGGATCGCCTGAGGTCAGGAGTTCAAGACCAGCCTGGCCAATGTGATGAAATCCCATCTCTACTAACAATACAAAAATTAGCTGAGTGTGGTGCCGCCTGCCTGTAATCCCAGCTACTCAGGAGGCTAAGGCAGGAGAATCGCTTGAACCCGGGAGGCAGAGGTTGCAGTGAGCCCCCATCACGCAACTGCACTCCAGCCTGGGCAACAGAGCGAGACTCTGTCTCACAAAAAAAAAAAAAAAAAAGGCCACACCACATACTTACTGAGCACCTTTTGGATAAGTAGGAATTCATCTTTGACCTCCTCCTCCACCCCCCAGACCCAGCCAGGTGCCCTGTATTCTAGTCACAGCTAGACTGGACTCTGTGTCTCTCTCTGTCTCTCTTTCTGTCTCTGTCTCTCTCTCTCTCTCTCGGCCTCAGTCTCCCCATTGGTCAAACGAGAATCCAGTTATCTCTGACCCTCCTGGACTCAAAAGGTGAGATGTGTGGGGGTGTGTGTGGGTGTGGATATGTACTTGTGCATGTGTATATGTGCACATGGGTGCATGTGTGTGCATGTGTGTATATGTGTGTAAAAGACCACACACCTCCCTCTCTGATGTCTCCACCCCTCAGAATCCACCTCTCCTCTCCCAGGTGCTCACACCCATGTCCTCTCAGCCTCTTGCCCTCCACTCAAGGCCTTACCTGACACACCTACCTGGAGTCTGACCTCACCTTGGAAAACACAGCCCCTTAGAACAAGCTGACTGGCGAGGGGACTGGCACGATGGAACACAAAGCTAATCACACAGAGATGGGCCTGTTTATTTGCATGGCACGCATTTGTCTCTGACTGTTTTATCCACCCCCTGAGCCAACCGAAGTGTTCTCAATTTATCCTGCCCGCACGGAGAGACCAGATTGGCGGCAGGCACGCACATTCACAGAAGCCCAATATAGACTTCCAATTATCTTTTAATTTCGCTCCTGTCTTTATTTGTTCATTTCACTTTTTCCAAACAGGGACTTTAAAAAAAAAAGCTGTAATTTATGGAGTTTGAAGTCAACTAGCAGGAGCTAATTTATAGAGTTTGAAGTCAACTAGCAGGAGCGTCGTGTTCACCTGCCGGATGGTGGAATGAGACCTCAGGGTAGAAACAAAAGCTCACTTCCCAGCTGCCCTGCAAGGAAGACGTCTGCCTGTCAGGGGCCACAAAGTCCCTGTTCTTGTCTGTTCTTCTGTCTGTCTGTATTAACCATATTTTCATCTCTTTTTCTGAGACAAGGTCTTGCTCTGCTGTCCAGGCTAAAGTGCGATGGTGCAATCAAGGCTCACTGCAGCCTTGACCTCCTGGGCTCAAGCGATCCTCCCGCCTCAACCTCCCGAGTAGCTGGGACTACAGGCATATGCCACTGTGCTCGGCTAATTTTTAAATTTTTTTATAGAGATGAGGTCTCACTCTGTTGCACAAGCTGGTCTGGAACTCCTGGGCTCAAGCAATCCTCCCACCTCAGCTTCCCAAAGTACTCGGATTACAAGCATGAGCCACCACGCCCAGCCTATTTCCCTATTTTCTATATCCTTGATGTTTCACATCTGGGGCCTCTCTGACCAGGAGAGACTGCCCCTCCCAGGGTGAGCTAGTTCCTAGAAATAGCAAGTGGCTTACCCGGGAGTGTATTTCTCACATGCAAACCAACCAATCCAGAGCCCATACCCCCAACCACCTCCTTCATCAGATTCCCAAGGCCTCTCATACTCTGGGCCAGTATTCCCCACCTCTAATCACCCCAGGCCCAGGTACCAGACAACTAAAGACAGCCAGCCCTGAGCCTGCTGAAAGTATTCCAACTCGCCAATCTGAATCCTGCTTACCCTGCCTCTCTCACTCCTTCCTGCAAAAACCATCATAAAGAGTCTCTCACCCACGCTTCTGCCTCACTCCCTCTGCCTCCTGATTGACCCAGCACTTCCCCACGTGGTCCTGCCTGGTGCAGTGTGCCCCCTTTTCTTGGGACCCATGAATAAAAAACCACCTTTCAATAGCAGTCACCTCCTGATCTGTGGGCTTCGCCAGACCTAAATAATAATAATGAAACCTACATTTTCATACACTGTCAGGTGGCTGTGTTCACCGAGAACTGGAATGCAGGGCAGACAGCAGGAAGCCACATTTAATGAAGGCATCTTCTATTCTCAGCTGTTTCACAGGCATTACTTCTGCCCTCAGACAAGGGAAGGTCGCAGGAAATGCCAAGCCAGGGGTCAAATCGGGGGCATCTGGCCTCACCCCTCACCCTGCACCCAGCCTCAAGCTCCAATCTAGAGGTCTCCAGGCTTTGATGTTCTCACATTCCCCCGTTGTATTTCCGCCATTCCCAACACATCAAATATCATCTCCACACCCTCTCCTGCTAGCCTGGTCCAAACTCCCATGGAAGCTCTCCCGAACCAGCATCCGCACCCCCCACCATCTCCCTGCCTGGTGTCTCCTATAACACAGCCTCCATGGGCACAGGAGCCATGGCGATCTCTTTAACCTATGTCATGACATCACAACACATGGCCTGGTAGGTGGTAAGCATCTTGTAAACGTTTTTTGAATCAATCAATCAGTCTATGCCTCTTCCTTTCTTTATCAATACCCAATTCCAAACACTTCTTTCTGGAATCCTATTTCCTGACCTCTATTCTGATAAACCACCTCATTCTTCTTTGTGATGCATGGCAGCTTGATCATATCTCAGGCTTATGCCCCGTCTTCTGGACCAGGGACATAATAAGTTCCCCTGGGGCTTGGACTGTCTTCTGCTCCTAGTGATCCTTGCACCTCTCCACACCCCAAGGCTGGTTCGGGCACATCCAGTGCCCAGGAGCTTTTCAAATGGAAATGCTGATTGTTTGACTTGAAGGGTTTAAGCTGGAGCCATAGAGAGAGGGCTCTGGGACACAGTGGAGCCTTTATCAGTTGGGAAGCAGCAGTCAGAGGGGCTGAGACCCTTCTAACTTGGTGGCATCTGAGAGGACAATGTGAGGTCACGTCTCACCAAGGGGGCATTTCATATGTCTCCCCTTCTCCAAGGGTAAAGACATATGACATATGACCATATGACAGCCACCAGTGGGACAGGCTGAGGACACCTGACTTCCTAAGAGGTCACACCTGCTGGATGAAGTCAGGTCTGTAAAACTCTGGACTCTGCCAACAAGGTTTTAAGTCCCCATTTACAAGCCAGTCGACATAATCTTGGAGGTCCAGTTACCCCTGCTGTCAAATGGGGACAACAATCGTGTCTCTCCCCAAAGGGGCTGTGAGCATGAGATGAGATGAGATGAGTTTCATCCCTAGTGTCCACCCCAGTCCACTCAGAGTAAGGACAATCCCTGCTTGCTATTGTCCCAAATTGTGCAGGGCCCCACATAGGCTTAGGGTCCACAGCTGAGCCAGCTACAGCCTCTGTCCTCAAGGACTTAGAATGCAGCAGGAGACCAGATCTTGCACACAATGCACTTTATGATGCAGCAGCTGCAGCCAAGGCTAAAAGAGAAGCATCAGAGAACACGAGACCCAAAGGAAGAAAAGGTGATCTTGGACGGATGAAGGCACCAGGGAAGAAGGCCCACACACAGCCTTTCACCCAACCCTGATGGGCCAGAGGGATGTCCACCAGCCTTCCCTGCCAAGAAGTCACCCTGAGCCCGGTTTGCTAGGCAGTGATCAGGAGATGAATTTGGAAGAGTAAACCAAAGCTGGTACATAGAAGGTTGTGAATGTCGGCATAGGGAGTCAGGATTGTCTCCTAGAGTCAAAGTCTTCAGAGCCAAATTCCTCCCATGCGTGTGCTTCCTGTGGCCTACAGAGTGGTTTTCAGTTTCATTTTTGAATCAGATGCCAACATTTTAAAATTGAGAGTGATTATGTCACTACCGGGATTCTAAGCTTTTTGTGACAGTGGGAGGATGAGGCAATGCTGGGCCACCTGGCCTGATACCATCGGCTGGGGTGGGGGCGGACCGGCGTCCTCACTTGTTCACTTTACCTGCCCAGCCCCCATATGCAGCAAGAGTTTGAGACCCCTGCACAGGACTTCGGGGACTCTTTGAGGACCTTGGTCAGGAGAAGGGTAGAATTAGTTCTGTGCCTCGGAAGGTCCTCTGATGACAATTGATACTAGCGATGATGGTGCTGATAGGAAAGAGGAAAAGGAGGGAGAAGCAGAGAATAGTTCACATTTACTAAGCTTTCATCATGGGGGCTCTGCCCCAGTGTTTATTCCTAGTAGCCCATTTAGTTCTCACCACAACCTGATGAGGTGCGTATGCTGTCATCCTCCTTTTTCAGATGAAGCACAGAGCCGTGAGGTCTCTTGCCTAAGGTCATATAGTCGGTAAGTAGCAGAGCCAGGTAGTCTGGGTCCGGGACCCACAGCACTGGTGATGGGGGAGGGGAAATGGTGAGGGGGGTCTGGGAGATGTGAGTCTTCCCTCAGTCTTTCACCATAGGAGATTGTCTGGTTTTAAAAGAGATGTGTCCACATCTAACCCTGATCTGAGCACTAATGCAATGTCTTTCTCCACTGCTCTCAGAAAGGCTGGTTTCTCTTAATAAACTTGCCAGGCAGGGAAGGAGGGCAGAGGCACTCAAGGGCCGGGTGAGATGGCTTGGCTGCATGCCCTGGCTCCAGACTCCACTGCCATGTTCCTATTCCCTGCTTGGCCAGCATAAAGCTGACCCCACTGTGAGGACCAGCAGACCTCACAAGAATGACCCCATCCACGCCTACTGGGGCTCCACCTGCCCATGACTCACCACACCCAAGCCTCTGAGCCCAATGGATTTGCAAAAGAGAAAACAAAGCACACACGTAAAGAATAATCAACCCCGTGCGTTTCCTGGCATCGGGTGACTGTTTGGTTAAGAGCTTCCTCCTTCTTTGTATGCCCACCGGATACTCCTAACATCCCCTAGCTGCTGGCCACAGAACTGGCTCAGATAGCCTACCACAAGCTCAGCCCCTGGGTGGGCCCCTCACTCCTGCCACCAGGGAAGCATCGAAGGAGGCCAGCCCCTGCGATCTGCCAGCTCTGGGCCCCAGCAGCCACCCTCTGCAGCTCAAAGTCACCTTTGCTCTGACTCCTCTCCTCGGCTGGCCAGCCAGAGCCGGCCCAGAACTCCCTCCCCTCCGCTCGGCACGACCCAGGAACTGGTCCCTACTGGGCAATTATTAATCAGATTCTTGACATTCCTCAGCCCCAGGTTGGCTGGAGAAGCATGTTCCCCAGAGGGGCAGAGGCCCAGGACTGGCATTTGGATATGCAGCTGACGGGCAAGGTGGTGCTGTCGGCCGCTGCCCTGCTTCTGGTGACTGTGGCCTACAGGCTGTACAAGTCGAGGCCTGCCCCAGCCCAGCGGTGGGGTGGGAATGCCCAGGCAGAAGCCAAGGAGGAAGCAGAGGGCTCAGGGCAGCCTGCTGTACAGGAGGCTTCTCCTGGGGTGCTGCAGAGGGGGCCAAGACGCCGGAGGAGCAGCAAGGGGGCCGAAGCACCACAGGGCTGCAGCTGGGAGAATCCAAGAGGCCCCTATGTCCTGGTCACGGGAGCCACTTCCACAGACGGGAAACCCCAGAGAAAAGGCTCAGGTGAGGAGCGGGGCGGGCAGGGCTCGGACTCTGAGCAGGTGCCTCCTTGCGGCTGCGGCCAGGAAACCAGAACAGCTGTTGGCAGTAACCCTGACCCTCCCCATCTCCCCCGCTTGGGCAGCGAACCGAACAGCTCCCCAGCTGGACTCACTGCAGCAGCCGACGGCAGCTGTGCCGGTGGTGAGCCTGCTCCATGGCAGGACAGCAAACCCCCTGAGCATCCAGGGCTGGGGCAACTAGAACCTCCCCACTGTCACCACGTGGCTCCCTTGCAAGGCAGCAGTGACATGAACCAGAGGTGGGTTTTCACCCGTGTGATGGGGGTCAGCAGAGAAGAGGCTGGGGCTCTCGAGGCTGCCTCCGATGTTGGGCTGACCCTGCATCAGCAGGAGGGAGGCCCCAATGCCTCCTATACCTTCTCGTCCATAGCCCGCGTCCGAATGGAGGAGAATTTCATACAGAAAGTGGAGGGGGTTGAGCCCAGGCTCAAGGGCAAGGTGTACGACTACTACGTGGAATCTGCCTCTCAGGCCATCTTCCAGGGCAGGCTGGCTCCCAGGACAGCAGCCCTGACTGAGGTTCCATCCCCTAAGCCACCGCCAGAGTCCCTGGGGACAGGAGCAGCTTCGGGAGGCCAAGCCGGTGACACAAAGGGTGCAGCCGAAAGAGCTGCCTCCCCGCAGCCAGGGCCGTCGCCCTCCACCCGAGGCCTCAGCCGGAAGGAGAGCCTCCTGCAGATAGCGGAGAACCCAGAGCTGCAGCTGCAGCCAGATGGCTTCCGCCTCCCCGCTCCACCCTGCCCAGACCCGGGCGCCCTACCTGGCTCAGGCAGAAGCAGCCGGGAGCCCCATGTGCAGCTGGTGGCCGGTACCAGTTTCTTCCATGTCCCGCTCACCCCTGCTTCAGCCCCACAGGTCCGCCTGGATCTGGGCAATTGCTATGAGGTGCTGACCTTGGCCAAGAGGCAGAACCTGGAGGCCCTGAAGGAGGCGGCCTACAAGGTGATGAGCGAAAACTACCTCCAGGTGCTGCGCAGCCCGGACATCTACGGGTGCCTGAGCGGGGCAGAGCGCGAGCTGATCCTGCAGCGCCGGCTCCAGGGCCGCCAGTACCTGGTGGTGGCTGACGTGTGCCCCAAGGAAGACTCTGGAGGCCTCTGCTGCTATGACGATGAGCAGGATGTCTGGCACCCGCTGGCTCGCCTGCCCCCCGAGGCCGTGTCCCAGGGCTGTGCCATCTGCAGTCTCTTCAATTATCTCTTCGTGGTGTCCGGCTGCCAGGGGCCCGGGCACCAGCCCTCCAGCCGCGTCTTCTGCTACAACCCGCTCACGGGGATCTGGAGCCAAGTGTGCCCGCTGAACCAGGCCCGGCCTCACTGCCGGCTGGTGGCCCTGGACGGGCACCTGTACGCCATCGGCGGAGAGTGTCTGAACTCGGTGGAGCGTTACGACCCCCGCCTGGACCGCTGGGACTTTGCCCCGCCGCTCCCCAATGACACGTTCGCCCTGGCGCACACGGCCACGGCGTGTGCCAAGGAGATCTTCGTCACCGGCGGCTCGCTGCGCTTCCTGCTGTTCCGCTTCTCTGCGCAGGAGCAGCGCTGGTGGGCCGGCCCCACCGGGGGCAGCAAGGACCGCACGGCCGAGATGGTGGCGGTCAACGGCTTTCTCTACCGCTTTGACCTCAACCGCAGCCTGGGTATCGCAGTGTACCGCTGCAGCGCCAGCACCCGGCTCTGGTACGAGTGCGCCACGTACCGGATGCCTTACCCGGATGCCTTCCAGTGCGCCGTGGTGGACAACCTCATCTACTGCGTGGGACGCCGGAGCACCCTCTGCTTCCTAGCAGACTCTGTCTCACCCAGGTTTGTGCCCAAGGAGCTGCGGAGTTTCCCGGCACCGCAGGGCACCCTCCTGCCCACCGTCCTGACCTTACCCACCCCCGTTTTGCCTCAGACCAGGGTCTAGCAGTCTCTCAACTGAACTCCTCAGGCAAAGCTGGAGGCCACAGGGCTCCACCGCCAGCCATCCCTCTGTGGGCCATTTCTAGGCAATCGGGCAACCCAGGAATGTGAACATCAAGAGGTGAATTCTAGTCCTTTCTCCTCCCCTGGCTGGGGAGAGAGGGATCTTAGATGAGTCTTACCCTTCATGGGCTGCAGAAGTCCCACTGCAGAAAAGAGGACCGGGAGCTGGTGTTCTAAGGCAGAAGGCATTCATGTCTTCAGGGATGACCGCCCTTGCTTCAACTCTGAATTCTTGGGGGGATACACCAGGACCCCACCAAAGCTTAGGGGGCGTAGCCTTATTGCAATCACAATTCTAGGAGCCAGTTGACCCCAGCAGCCCCTCGCTGGTTGCTCTGGAGAGGGTTGACTCTCTGAGCCATCAGTGCCCCTTCCTAAACATCAGCCACTGGGCCCCACCTCCACAGTTCCCAGAAGCACAGGGACACACAGGTGGGAAAGATGGAGGCAGGTGACTTGGGCAGGACCAGGAAGGAGCCGAGGGAGCCCCAGGGGCCCTGGCCAGAGGGAGTGGTGGTTTGAAAAGTAGAACAGCTGAAGCTGGGGCCAGCCTAGGAGACTTTTGCTTGTGAGAAAATGTACCAAAGCCCACCTTATGTTTCTCCTTATTGGAAGAAAGAGAAGCAGCCATTGTACCAAGCTATCTTCTGGTGGAAGTCTGCTAAGGATACACAGAGGTCTCAGCAAAGGGAAGAAACTATGTGATCCAAAGGCCACCCTGCTCCTTGGCCCTACCCATGTTAACTGACCGTTACGCTCATTCTCAGATCTGTAGCCGTCTTCCTGTCTGGAAGCTGGGGCAGCCACCACCAGTCAGCACTTCAGGGTGACAGCATAATTTGCCCTCCTTGTGCCAGGTACGGTCACCTGGTTTGCCTCATTCACATTTTCAGGTCGATGACCAAGCTGAGGAACTAGAAGAGTCTAGTGAAGCATCAAGAGACTGGATCTCCTTTCACATTGGGTTTGATGAACTCCAAATGAAGGAGACCCCCAGCCTCAGGAAAGCACCTGTCCTTCCAGGAGGGAAGGGAGAGAGCCTGACCCGGTGTGTTACCAAAGCTCTTGTTCCACTTCTGAGGGAGACGCAGACATAGATGGGAAGGCAGTGATGCTCTTGGTCCCAGCCAGAAGCCAGGGGAGATGGGAGGTGCACCAGAGTAGGCCCTGACAAGGAAGAAAATAAGGATGCTTTGGATCTCAGTGTCCTTGTCTTGAAAATGGGAAGGACAATTCATGTCCCTATCTGCCCTGGGGATAAATGAGAGCCCCAAGAGAAAGTTCTTCCCAGTTTCCCAGGTGGTCCCAACTAGAGCTTGTGTCCACTGAAGCTGCTGGGGCCCAGGCTATGGGTCTTGTTGGAAGAAGCAGGACTGGAACAAAAGATGAAAAGGAGGTTGGCATGGAAATGAGAGCTTGCACTGGACCACCGAAGGCCACCATCCCTGGTCTGGGCTCTGGCGCCAGGCTCTGCCAATGGCGGCTCAGAGGCCACAGGGTGACATTGGCCATGCTCCCACCCCACTTCCCTGGCCTGGGCCTCAAAAGATGAAGCAGCTGAATTTATTCCTAAATCAGAGAACAGGAAGGGAAAGTCAGCTGGGGCCATGGCTACCTTCTGGGGAGAGTGACCCCTGAACCCAGCCAAGGCCACGTTCAAGCTCAGTGTCAACACTAGGCATGAACCGTGGGCTGGGGCAGAATGGCTTCAATGACAAGACTCAAAGGAGGCACTAGAATTATGCTGCTGGACTGGGGGAAGGACTTGCTTGGAGGAGAACCCTACCTAGCAGCTGGGGGCAGGTGGACCCAGATCCAACCTTCAGTCCCTAGTGAGGGGCCAGGCAGAGGACAAGGCAACAACTAAGCTAGGTAAAGTTCTGGAAAGGTTCCAAGCCCAGGAGGAACAAGGACCACTCTGGAAAAACATTCCGAAGCCCATTGCATACCTGTGGTAGAGACTAGGGGAGTGATTCCAGGGATAAGACAGACAAATGTGTTCCAGGCCCCAACCGATGGTGGGTGTGGTCTTCATAATGAGAGCGGCAGCTGAGATTTGGGCCTGGGCTGGGAAGAGGAGTACACAGTCCATCTGATCCACCTCTCTTATGGTTCCATTGGCAAAATCATTCATCAGTCATCATATCTTTTCCTGGTGAGCCCTCACAATGGCTTCATAAGTGTTTTAACACAGTGTCCCAGGCAGTCACTACCTGTAGATTAGAGCTGATGTGCTGGCCTGGGGCTCTAGAGCTGGGCTTCAGGAAGAATGTGGTCAGGGCCATCAGGGTGGAACAAGGTAGCTCAAGAGGAACTAGGAACCACTAGGAACCGCCAGGAACCAGGCAACCGCCTGGAACCAGGCTCCTTGGAAAGAGCCCCTGAGGGCACAATGGTCCTTGCAGTTTAAGATGACATTTTAAAAATAAATTAATCTCCTAATGATAGCTTGAGTCCTGCCTCTCAATGGGAGCATCAGCAGAACCTGTAGCATCTTATTTGGAATTGACATTCTCTATTGTAATTTTGTTCCTGTTTATTTTTAAGTTTTCTTTTTGTTTCACTGGAAAGGAAAGATGATGCTCAGTTTTAAACATTAAAAGTATACAGGTTGCTTTGTTACAATAAAACTAAATATGTACACACACCAAAAAAAAAAAAAAACGGTCAGGACGCGTTCATTCACTCCTGAAATAACATTGACAGAATATTTGGGCTGGGCAATGTTCTAGGTGCTGGAGATGCAGCAGATCCCTGCCTTAATGGAGCTCACATTCTAGCAAAGGAAAATGGATACTTTAAAAAAGAAATACATAGAACCTAGGACCTAGGCTGCATATACATAAGGAGAAAGCCGAGGCAGGGACATGGGATCCTGAGTGCCGGAGGAAAGGGGCTGCTCTTTTAAATCATGTGATCAGGCCTCCCTGATAGGATGACATTTGAACAGGGACCTGAACGGAAATCTGGGAGATGCACAGACAAGGACTGGCTCAGGGAACCGTAAGCGTGGCCTTGCAGCCAGAAGGACTTTGCTGTGCCCACCAGGGAGAACAGAGCTGCTTCCAAGGAGCGCCATCTTGGGGTAGGAAAAAGGACAGGGGCCCAGCTATTCTGTTTAGCCTTTGTTGTAAGGGAAAAAACTCAATTACACCTACATTTACAACATATAGGAGTGAGAGCCAGTGTCGTTACCAGAATGTTGCAGACCCTATACTCAGGTGTACAGCTGAGATGACTTCATGGGGCCAAAGTCTCGGATTTCTGCTTGACTTTACTTAATAGCCTGGGGTCTGTTGGCCTCCTGTCCTTAGCCTCAGAGTGACATCTGTGTCACTTGGCTTCTTGCTTTTCCAATAGGAATTCTTTCTTCTTCAGAAAAACAAAAAAAAAAAAAATTAAATTTAGGTCGCTTTCCACTTTAAACCAACCATGCCCACTATAGAAAAAAAATAGAGAAAGGTATTAAAAATCTCCCCAATTTCGCCACTCAATGACACCCCCTACTGTGGTGTGTGTCCCTCCGGTCTTTTTCTTCTGTGCAAAGTTTTTGTTTGGCTTGATTTTTGCCTAGGTGTGATTATGCTAAATATACAATTCAGTTTCTTCCTTTTTTCACTTAGCATTTTATAATAAGCATTTTCCCGTGTTATTACAAATCCTGGGTAAACATCATTTCAATAGCTGCACAATATTCCATGGAGTAAATGTACCAAGGTTTATTTAAACATCTCCCCTCCTGTTGGGTCTGCCTGTAGATTCTTGTTTTCTGTTGGGGTTCTCTTTCTATCATAAATAAAACGTCCTTTGTTTTCTTATTCCTCCCTATCTGGGGCCTTCATCAATGTTTACAAGAGAATGCCAGTCTAGGTCCCATCTGCAATAGCAGAGTTGTTGAAACAACCACAGAAGCCACAGCATTTGCCTAGGGCTGGGGCCTGGCCCCTCTGTGACTGTAGGACAGAGCTGTGCTTGGAAGCCTGTGGCGAGAGAGGCAAGGCTGCCTAGAGGGGCCATCCAGGGGGGCACCACATTCACTGGGCCCCTGCTCTCCTCTGCATGCTTTTATATGCATCTCCTCACTGATCCTCACAACAACCCTATTTTATGGTGAGAAAGCTGAGGCTCAGAGAGTTTAACAAAATTTGCCTTCATGGCAAAATCCAAAGACCTTCTGTTTTCGTTAAAAGTGCTTGAATCCAAGGCCAGCCAGAGTGGCTTATGCCTGTAATCTGAACAGTTTGAGAGGCCAAGGTGGGAGCATCACTTGAGGTCAGGAGTTCAAGACCAGCCTGACCAATATGGTGAAACCCTGTCTCTACTAAAAATAGAAAAATTAGTTGGGCATGGTGGTGCACGCCTGTAATCCCAGCTACTCAGGAGGCTGAGGCAAGAGAATCGCTTGAACCCAGGAAGCAGAGGTTGTAGTGAGCCAAGGTCGAGCCACTGCACTCCAGCTTGGGTGACAAAGTGAGACTCTGTATAAAAAAAAAAGTGCTTGAATCCAACCTTACTGCCTTGCATGCAATACTCTCTCCACTCCTCTGTGCTGAGGCAGTGGAGGCCAGGACCCAGCATCAGCCTTGCCTCCAACCCTGTCTCCAATTAATTGTGCTCCATCTTTGAACTTTGAACTCAAAGGACATATTCTTAAATTCTCTGATCCTCAATACCCGCATCTGTAAAATGGGTTTGCCACTGTCAGCCTCAAGAGGATATTGTGAGAACTAACAAAATAATAGAGGGAAAGCTCCCGGCCCAGGAACTGCTCTAAAGTACATCTTGTACTACTTGCAGTCCATGCCTGTAATCCCAGCACTTTAGGAGGCCAAGGTAGGAGGATTGCTTGAGCCCAGGAGTTCAAGACCAGCCCAGGCAATGTGGCAAAATCCCGTCTCTACAAAATGTACAAAAATTAGCCAGGCGTGATGGTGTGTGCCTGTGGTCCCAGCTACTTGGGAGGCTGAAGTGGGAGGATCACTTGAGCCTGGGAAGCAGAGGTTGCCTTGAGCTGAGATCATGCCACTGCACTCGAGCCTGGGTGGCAGAGTGAGACCCTGTCTCAAAAAAAAAAAAAAAAAGTAAAATAAAAATAAAAATGTGTTAAAGTAGGTCTTGGAAGAACAGTTGTCTCCTGCAGGGGGGCTGCCCTAAGCCAGCTCAGAGGAGCAGGTTTTCTTTTACCACCCCCACCACCTCCTGCTCTCTTTCATCCTGGCCCTGGAGGGGGAAGGTTGAGAATTAAGCTGCAGTGGCCTTTTCTTGTCTTAGAAGGTCTGGGGCAGGGGATGCTCAACATAAAAGCTACTCATATTTTAGACCATCCAGGTTTTGAGACTGTGAGCCTCTACTCTGCTCTTCCAGGGTAGTTCGGGATTGACTGACTGGCTGATTTGAGTTTCCTCAGGCTGAAAGCATTAAGCAATTTCCAGGCGGTGTCAGTCAGGGCTGCGGAGCTTCAGAAGCTGCTCAGAGGCCCCTGGGAACCCTGAGAAAGTGCGAGATGGAGGGGGCTCCCCTCTTTCACAGATTGGGAGGAATCGCCACTTGGGGGAACTGGGAGTATGCTGGCCTGTGTCTGAGCTGCAAATACTGAAAGGCCACAGACAGAGGCAGCCAGCACTTCCCATCTTTGTAATCCTTACTGGAAAGGGCCTTGTGGCCCTAGGGTGCCCCTCGTATCCCCCAAAGCTATGGCTTCAGCCAGGAGCAGCCCCTAGGCTGGGGCAGAAGGCGGAGCATGAAACACAAAGGGAGGAGGTAACTTTAGGGAGAGAGAAGAAAGGACAGCCTGGAGGGAAGTCTCCACAAACAGCTCTGACCCTCGGGTTTTTTGAAAAGTGAGATGTGGGTCAAAAAAAAACAAAAATGAAAAAGCGATCAAGTTTGCATTGTCTTCTTGTGTGCAGGAAGGAGTCACAAATTTTATACCATAATAAATAGAGTTCCTCTCACCAGGCTCTGTGCAAATACTTTTTTTTTTTTTTTTGAGATGGAGTCTCGCTCTGTCGCCCAGGCTGGAGTGCAGTGGCGCAATCTCGGCTCACTGCAAGCTCCGCCTCCCGGGTTCACGCCATTCTCCTGCCTCAGCCTCTCCGAGTAGCTGGGACTACAGGCGCCCGCCACCACGCCCCGCTAATTTTTTTTGTATTTTTAGTAGAGACGGGGTTTCATCGTGGTCTCGATCTCCTGACCTCGTGATCCACCCGCCTAGGCCTCCCAAAGTGCTGGGATTACAAGCGTGAGCCACCGCGCCCGGCCAAATTCTTTACTGTCAGTCCCTCACTCTTCCCTCACTACATCACTGTCTGACAGAGGGATTATCTTCATGACATAGAAGAGGAAATGGAGACAGGACCCTGCACAAAAGTTAATACCTATTGATTTAATGATTGTTAGTAATTATAACACCTACGTTTTTATTGCTAAAAAACTGGAAGAAGACATGTAATCATTGTCAATACATTTGTAAAACACTCACAAGGCTAATAGGAGCTTTACTTATATTGTCTCTGGCCAAATTCTCCCTTTCCCATCAATTTCTCCATGTCTTGAATCTGGTCATGTGACTTGCTTTGGCCACCGTGGGGCAGTAACAAATTTGACATAAGCAGAGGCTTGAAAATTGGTAGGGCATTGGATGTGCTCTCCCGTGGCTGTTAGAAATCACGAGACTGCCGCCATGTGAACAAGCCCAGCCTAGGCTGTGGGATAATGAGAGACCCATGGACCACTTACCCCAGTCAACAGCCAGTTACCAGTTACCCCAGTCAACAGCCAGCCAAACCCCCAACCTGTGAGTGAGGCCACTGACCACCAGCTGACCAACCACAGATACCTGAAAGAACCCAACCAAGACTGGCAGAACCAAGACTGGCAGAAGAACCACCTGGCTGAACCCAGCCCCAGGTGCCAATCCACAGGCTCATGAGAGAAATAGATAGTTGTGGTTTTAAGCCAGTCAATTTTGGAATGGTCTGCAACACCACAATGGGTAAGTGACACAACAATCCTGTGATATATCATCACTTTGCAGTTGAGGAAACTAGAGTTCAAGAAAGTGAAATCTCATTCCCAGGGTCACATGCCTATAAGATAGAAGAGCTGGGAGACCCACCCCAAACCCCCACCGCCCAGGTCTACCTGACTCCAAATCCTGCATTCTTCCTTATTCAGCCATAGGGCCCTGGCTCTGGTCTAGCCAGACTAGGGCACTGGGGACCCTCTGGGTGCCTGCCTGGCCAAGGGGCTTGGTATTAGCCCCCAGCTAGGTCTTTTCCATGACCCAGGAACCAGTGTCTGCAGGGGGAAAGCTCTGAGCCACCTCAGAGGAAGATCTTTACAAAAAGATCAAGAGATCAGCTCCTTGAAAAGCAATCACTGACACCTATTGAGCACAGCCACTCTATCGGCCAACTATCTTGGGACAGAGCACCTGCACTCTGCCCCCAAGAGCCTCCCCACTGCTGAAAGGTGTTCTGCTGCCATTGCCTGGGGACTGTTGCTACCTAGAGGATCCCCGAACCAATGACTGGCAGGACTTGGTGTGTAAATATCCCAGCTCCCTCAACGCTGGGGTGAGATAACTCCTAGGTTCATGTTCTGCACTGGCTCCCAGATTTCCTAGTAGGACTAAGCCCCAGTTTCCACCGGCAGTACCTACCTTGATAACATCCCTTTCATAATGTCACTCTAGTCTTCCTGGCTAGTGCTCCTACCTACTCCTCCTCCCTTTGTGAGACCATAGAGGAGCTACACCCTTTTTTCCCCTCAAACCTACACCCCTCTACCTTCTTGAGGGCTTCACACCACAGACAGCCCTACACTGGCACCAACAATCCTCCACTAGCTCCTGGATGATTCCAAGTGGCATTCAGATGGGCTCTGTGATCTTTTATCTTAAAATAAAAGCCACTTCCACATGACTTGCTTGGTAGTACAATAAATAAAAACCATGAATATACTTTAGAAGGTTAAAAACACTACACAGATATAATGTATCTTATTTGCAATGAGTGTCAAAGTGATGTGGTTTCTTTGTGTTCTTGAAAACAGTTTATCCTCTAAAGATTTTTGATTCTCTCTCCTGCAATCATGTTTATATGATCACATTCAGCAATCTTCACTTTGTAGATAAAATGAGGGTCAGCTTTAACCTGGCCTCAATTTGAATCAGAATATGTTCTGAGTGAGTTCTTTTAAAAACAAAACAAAAACTCCTGTTATAGAATCAGATTTGAGGGAGCCAGTATCAGGCACCATCCACACCCTGGGGTTAAGTGTTTAGCTTCCTCAGTTGTACCCAGAAACATTTAAACTCATATCCGGTACCTTTTGACCACTTGCTTTCAGTTCCTAAATTTGGTCTCTCTCCCCTGGATGACACAGTGGGGTGGATGGTGGAAGATGGTGACAAATTAGGACAATATCAACCTCAAAAAGCCCAGGCAAGTAATGTCTTTAGTACAGATTGTCTTTTTAAAAAAACACTATTGTGGCATAATGCATATAACACAAAACATACCATTGTAACCACTTTTAAAGCATGCCATTCAGTGGCATTAAGTGCATTCCCAACAGTGCATCTATTTGTGTTGTATGTGATTACAAAAGATACACAAACATTTATTGTAGAATATGCAACTGGAAAAATCCAGAGAAGCCCAAGAAGACAGTAAAAATCATTTCCTCCCAGAAATAATTTGTTATTGTTTTGACTTCTTTATTTCCAGTTTCTTATTACCCATAATTTTAAAAATAAAAAATGGGATCTTATACATAAAATTTACCACTTTTGCTATTTTTAAGTGTACACTTCAGTGGCAATAAGGACTTTCACATGGTCATGCAACCACCGTTGTTATCCATCTCCTTTTTCATCATCCCAGGCTGAAACTCTGCACGCATTAAAGGATACCCCTCTGTCTCTCGCTCCCTCCTTAAGTAAAAGTTGTCTTTAACTTTGCAAAGCATCCTTCACAAGGATGAGGAAGTTCTTTGCTCAGTCAGCACAGAAAATTGGAAATGTGCCTTAAGCACAAAGACAGACTGGTTTTCATTCATTCTGGAAAGTTCCACAAACAACGCAGCACCCAGCTCAGTGGGATGCTCCGGGGCAAGAGAATCCACCCTCTCCAGAGGACATGATGAATAGCTTTCTTCTCTAAGTCACCAGCGCTCCCTCCTCAGTGCCATGGGGAAAGACAAAAGGAAAATCACCCTCTCTGTTCTCCAGGTACTCCCTCCATCCTCTCGCTACATGAATTACTTTTGGTGTGGTAACAAAAATATAGGTTGGAAATGATAGAGGTATAAAATCTGGGGATGATTTTGTTCCATCGTGGGTCCTAATTATGCAATGACAGGCACTTCTGCGTACGTGGAACTAAGTAACTGTGATCATGGAGTAAGAATTGCTTCAAGGTTGTTTGACACCCAGGACAGGGACTGTATTTAAGAAGCATCAAGTTGCTTTAACCACAGGGATGAATGGGAGTATGGAGGATTGGAAGACCAAGGCTTGGGTGCAAAGTGGGCATCAGGGAAGGTTTCCAGAGGCAGCAAGGTCCACAAAGGGAGTGACAAGGCTAGCACATCTGCCTGTCAAATTGACAGGCATGGGTTCCACCATTCATCCATCAGATGTTCATTAAACAAGTACTACTTGCAAGGTGCCAGGGGAACTGTTGTGAATGGCTGCGCCCATTGTGCTAGGGATGCTGAGAAATAAACAGGTGAACAATTACAGAAAATGATGGGAGATTGGCACAGATTCAGTGCAGGAATCAAATGTAATGCTGGGGTGGAGAGTGACAGCTGGGGTACACTTAAGATAGTTCTCAAGGTGGCTTCCCCAAACAGGTGGCATTTAAGCTGAGATGTGAACAATAAGGGGGACTTGGCCAAGAGGGAGGAAGTGTGAGGTGAGGGAAAGGGAGGGAGGGAAGATGAGAGAGAGAGAGAGAGGCACAAGAGGAAGAGCACTCTAGGGGAGGGAACACCAAGAGCAAAGGCCCTGTGTCCTAGCCCAAGTGAAGGCCAATGTGGCCAGAGATGGGATAGGAGACCAGGTTACACAGGTGTTGTCAGCCAAGATAAGAAGGGTGAATTTTATTCCTAGTCCACTGAGAAGCCTTCAGCAGATTTTGTTTACTTAATTTTTACAATAAATGTCTTATTTTACAATAGTTTTAAATGTACAGGAAAGTTTCAAGGATAATACATCGCACATACCCCACACCCAGTTTCCCCTGTTGCAAGGGTCCTCAACCTCTGTTGGGGTTCTGGTACTGGTTCATGGCCTGTTAGGAACCAGGCGGCATAGCAAGAGGTGAGCAGTGGGTGAGTGAGCATGACTGCCTGAGCTCTGCCTCTTGTCAGATCAGCAGCAACACTGGATTCTCACAGGAGAATGAACCCTATTGTGAACTACGCATTCAAGGGATCTGAGTTGCATGCTCCTTATGGGAATCTAATGCCTGGTGATCTGAGGTGAAACAGTTTCATCCTGAAACCATCCCCTGCCACCCCAGTTCATGGAAAAATTGTCTTCCACGAAATCAAAACCGGTCCCTGGTGCCAAAAGGGTTGGGGACCACTGCCCTATTGCTAACATGTTACATTAACATGGTTCAATTGTCACAACTAAGGAGCCAGCATTGATACATTATGATTAACTAAGGTGCATATTTGATTCAGATTTCCCTTTTATCTGATGTTCTTTGTGCTCCAGTGTTCCATCCAAGACACTGCATTACTTCTAGTTGTCATGTCTTCTTAGGCTTCTCTTGGTAGTGATGGCTTTGATACAAGGCAGGCAAACCTCCAAGTTGGGGTTTATCCTGGGAGGGTTCTTCACCCAGGAAAGAATTCAAGGGTGAACCAATGGTGATAAACAGCAACTTTTATTGACGCAGTAGTGCACAGCAGCAGCAGCAGTGGGAATGCTCTCTGCAGAGCAGGGCTACCCCATAGGCAGTGCACCCAGAGTAGCAGCTCAGAGGCAGCTCTGTGCTCATATGTATACCCACTTTTAATTACATGCAAATTATGGAGTGGTTTGGCAGGGCACAGTGGCTCATGCCTGTAAACCCAGCTGAGGTAAGTGGATTACTTGAGGTCAGGAGTTCCAGACCAGCCTGGGCAACGTGGCAAAACCCCATCCCTACTAAAAATACAAAAATTAGCTGGGCATGCCTGTAATCTCAGCTACTGGGAGGCTGAGGTGGAAGGATAGCTTGAACCTGGGAGGCAGAGGTTGCAGTGAGCCAAGATCATGCCATTGCACTCCAGCCTGGGTGATAGAACAAGACTCCACCTTAAAAAAGAAAATGGGGTGGTTTATGCAAAAATTTCTAGGAAAAAGGTGGCAACTTCCAGGTTGTTGGGTTGTTGCCATGGAAATGTTGGTAACTTCCAGGTGGCCATGGTAAACTGACAAGCACACTGATGGGCAGGTCTTACAGAAAGCTGCTTCCACCCTGACCTGTTTTAGCTAGTCCTCAATTTGGTCTAGTGTCCGAACCCTACCTCTAGAGTTAAATCTCATTTCCTACCTCAGTTTTCCAGAGCTTCGTTGTTTTTGGTGTTCTTGACAGTTTTGAGGACTGCTGGTCAAGTGTTTTGTAGACTGTCTTTTCAACGTGGTTTTGGCTGATGTTTTTCTCATAGAGTTATGGGTTTCTTAACTGGGCTTACGGGTTTTAGGAGGAAGACCACAGAGGTAAAGTGCTCTTCTCCTCATATGATATTAAGAGTGCATGCTACTAACACAGCTTATTACTGTTGATGTGGACCTTGATCACCTGGCTGAAGTGGTGTTTGCCACATTTCTCTGCTGGAAAGCTATTCTTTTTTCCCCTTTCCATACTCTACCCTAGAGAAGGAAGTCACTGTTTGCAGCTTATGGGGTGGAGTGTCATGTTCTGCCTCCTTGATGCAGGGAGTATCTACATAAATTATTGGGAACTCCTCTGTGTGGCAGATTCATCTATTCTTCCTTATTTATTTACTTATTCAATCATCTATTTATATCAGTACAGACTCATAGATATTATAGATACAGATATCACAGATATTTCCTTTATACTTTGAGTTATACTGCAATACTACATTGTTTATTTCCTTAATCAGATTATCTAGTTTCGGCCATGAGGAGCTCTTTCAGTTGACGCCTCTGTCCTTTTGGTACACCCTCACTGATTTCTTTTTAGCATTTTCTTACTCTCTGACCCAGACTCATCTTCTGTATTTCCTGCGCAGTCTTAGAACCAGACATTTCTCCAGGTAGCAGTGGTTTATTTTTTTAGAGAAGAATATTGAAAACCAAACTCTGGACGCTGGGTCTTCAGAGGTTTTGGCACACACTAGTGGTCTAGGGAAGAAAACACAACTTTTTTTTGTTTCTCTTCTTAGGCCCATAGTTGAGATACTCTTCTGAAAACAAAAGTCAGATTAACAGAAGCAAAACAAACTGAAGTTTATTAACGCATGCTATACCCATCATGTGGGTGAGGCTTCAGTTCAAAAGTATTTCTCTCTTAAGGCAGTGGCTTAGGAGTTTTGCCCAAATAGTAGTTTAACAAAGACCCATAAATCCTATGTTGGAGAGAAATATTTTGGTTTCCTTCAGTGGCATTGTCTAGTTTCAGTTTTAAATGTGTCCTCTGGTTGCCATGGAGAGAATGTATTGGGGGGTGGCCAGAGGGAAAGTCAGGATACCAGCGAGAAGAATACAGAGGTCATCTGGGCAAGAGGCAATGGCCTTGATGCCACAAGGACACAGGAGCAGGCAGAGGTAAGTCTGAGTAGTGGCAGCATACCTACCAGATGGCTCCTGCTGCCCGGCCTGCCTCTGCCCATAACCTCTCCAATACGTCTGTTTCGTATCAATTATCCTGAATTTATTTCTGTTGCTTACAAACAGGAGCTCTACCCAACAGAGTTTAGCAACTCTCACCTTTGACCTCTACAGTGGGCTCCTAGAAGATAGGGTCTGGGTGTGGTTTATTCCCCAACTCTTGCACAGAGTCCAGCACAGGGGCTGTGTTCAGGAGATGCTTGATGAGCTGGATATGTGCTCTTCAATGAACAAAACAGTTGGCTGTGCAATGGAGCCCCCTACACAGGGCTACAGGGGGCACCATGGTAACCCACTTAAGGAAATAAACTGTTTGCAAGATCTTCCCCCACATTCATTTGCATGGAAACAATTAGTGTGCTAATTAAAATGGAGTCTTATCTGTTCATTAAAGTAGGCCCAGCAGGATATCCAGTTGGCAAGACTTCGTTGGTAAAAAGTTTGAGTTTCTCCAGGTGGTAGAAAAGAAGCCATTTTCATCTCTCAACAAATGCTTAATAATTCAGGTGATGCTGAATCTGGCTGGCCCTCGGTTCCACGGGTTCCCATTAGTGAGGTTGGCAAGCACTTGTCAACACCTCCATGTCTCATCTCAAATGAGTGACAATTTGTAATCCTTCTCCCAGCTTGGCCTGGCTGGAGTTTGTCTTGCTCCATAAAAAAAGAGTTTGGGCCAGTTGCAGTGGCTCATGCCTGTAATCCCAGCACTTTGGGGGAGCTGAGGCGGGTGGATCACCTGAAGTCAGGAGTTCGAGACCAGCCTGGCCAGCATAGTGAAACCCTGTCTCTACTAAAAATAAAAAACAAGCTGGGTGTGGTGGCACATGCCTGTAGTCGCTACTGGGGAGCCTGAGGCAGGAGAATCGCTTGAACCTGGGAGGCGGAGGTTGCAGTAAGCCAAGTTCGCACCACTGCACTCCAGCCTGGGCGACAGAGTGAGACTCTGTCTCAAAAAAAGGAAGAAAAAAAGAAGTTTGTTGCTCAAATTAATAGTATAAACAAGATTTCAGAAGGGAATGTTTAACCTACTTAAGAGAACACACAGTTTTCAAGCAATTAGTACCATTTGCACACAATGAATGAGCTAATTGCAGATAAGCCTTATTTCTCCAGTTAAGGGGGATCCAGCAGGACCAGTGCTTAGCAACAGTTTGCCAACAGTTAGTTTGTGTCACCACATGTTCTTGAAAGGAATAATGTAGCAATTCACCGAAAGCAGTCTCCTATATTCAGATATTTAGGTAATTTTCATTAATTCTCACTAGGCCTTAATTTCAGCCTCTACAAAGTAGGGGTAATGCCTATCTCATAGGGTTACTGTGAGGAGTTAATGAGTAAGTTTATGTCTGTAAATGGGAGCTAGATTGACTCTGGCCTTCCCCCAAATTTGATCGAATGAGGAGACAGACTCTAGGCTCAGCTGCGGCTGGGGAGGACCAGGCATCCTGCTGACTGATTCAGCCAGCACTGTATTTGTGGAATGAGAACAGCATCACCTTGAACCTGGTGTATTAGTCGGTTTTCACGCTGCTGATAAAGACATACCCGAGACTGGGAAGAAAAAGAGGTTTAATTGGACTTACAGTTCCACATGGCTGGGGAGGCCTCAGATTCACAGCGGGAGGCGAAAGGCACTTCTTACATGGCAGCAGCAAGAGAAAATGAGGAGGAAGGAAAAGCAGAAACTCTTGATAAACCCATTAGATCTCATGACAGTAACTCACTATCACGAGACTAGCACGGGAAAGACCCGCCCCCATGATTCAGTTACCTCCGCCTGGGTCCCTCCCACAAAACGTGAGAATTCTGGGAGATACAATTCAAGTTGAGATTTCGGTGGGGACACAGCTAAACCATATCACCTGGGCTCTGCTACCAACTAGCTGGGCAACAGGTGGCCAAACTTCTCTAATCTCAAGTGTCTTCTGACAAGTAAGCTGGGTGCATTTGCTTTGCGGTTTTAAGCTTTAAAAAAATTTTTTTTTCTTTGCTTGTTTATATTCTGCTGGAGAGGAAAACTTTTCCTCTACCCTCTTTGGTTCAGTGATTGGAAGCCTGCAAATTAAAGTAACAAAAAAGATAGACTCACAAGAGGAATGATACCATTTTTATTAATATTCATGTACCCAGGAGTTCACAGAGAATTGAAACTCAAAGAAGTGGTTAGACTCGGGGACTTATATACTCTTTAAAGAGAGGAAAAAAGGTTGGGCCTCAAGGGATAAGAAGTTACGGGAAGTAACTAGAAAATATATGGGGGAAATAATGGAAGATAAAGGCTATTCTAGTGAAGTCTGTCTATGGCAAACTCATCTTGGTGTCAACTCCCAGTCTTTGATGGTAAGAGTCCTCCTCTCTCCTGGAACAGGAGTGTGAGGAACCTATTACTCAAAGAGAAATTTATGCCCTGCTTTTAGGCAGATAAGTGGAGGCCAGAGAACTCTTCCTTTGTCTATTGATTCTCAGTTTTCTTCAGCTCAAATAATCCTTAGGCTAAAGTGACATGTTTTGGAGTGGCATATTCTTTTTTCTTTTTTGGTAGACATGGGGTCTCACTCTGTTGCCCAGGTTTCAACGCAACCATGGCTCACTGCAGCTTCCAACTCCTGGGCTCAAGTGATCCTCCTGCCTCAGCCTCCCAAGTAGCTGGGACTACAGGTGTGTACTGCCATGTCTGGCTAATTTTAATTTTTTGTAGAGACAGGGTCTTGCTATGTTGCCCAGGCTGGTCTCAAACTCTTGGCCTCAAGCAATTCTGCCTCAGCCTCCCAAAATGCTGGGATTATAGGCCTGAGCCACCATGCCCAGCCTTGGAGTGGCATATTCTGATCTCCTTCAATTTCAAGTGGAACTACAACCTATATAGCCCAGAGTTTTACTGGGTTGAGGGGGTCTGGCCCAGAGACAGAGTCCCCCAGCTGAGCTTCTCCCTTGACTAGGGGGTGGGACCTTGAAGCAATGCCATGGACCTCTGGGAATCCAGATGGAAAAACACTCTTCTCTCCATTAATTTCACTAATATTCACTGAGCACCCACCCAGCTTCAGATCCTGTTTCAAGCACAGAACAAATAAATAAAGAAAGAAGACCATTTTGGATAGTGAGAAATGCTATGAAGACAGTAAAATAGGTGACACAATAGAGAATCTTCAACTGGGGTTCCCAAGAGCAGCCTCTGAGAAAAGGATTTGAGTGCAAAATAGTTCACGAAGGAGGTGATTCTGATATAGGCAGGAGGCAGGAGGCAAGGAAATACTGGGTGAAAGAGGGCAGTTCCCCAGCAAAGGCCCCAACCTCAGGCCTGAAAACCCACAGCCCTAAACGAGAACAGGAATTTAGTGCCCAAATGTTGCCTTTTGGCCTGCCATGCCCGCCTACCCTGTACCCATATAATTCCCAAACCCCAGGCTCCACAAGCAGATAAGCAGATGAACAGAAGAGCAAAGGAAGAGAAGAGTGGCACAGAAGAGAAGGAGAAAAGAGAAGGGACATCTGAACATTGAGAGAAGTTTGACTGGGGACAGTCAGAGAGGAAATTGACCATAGAATGGCCAAACTCCAGGGGATGATCTTCCCACTCCTTCCCCTTTACAGGTCCCCATCCATCCTGCTGAGAGCCACCTCCATCACCCAGTAAAATCCCCACATTCACCAACCTTCAAGTCCAACATGACCTGATTCTTCCTGGACGCCAGACAAGAACCCCGGTAGCAAGAGGGCACTGAGCTGGTTAACACTTAAGCCATCTGTGGATGGCA
The DNA here is from genome assembly GCF_009828535.3 of Hylobates moloch. Lineage (NCBI taxonomy): Eukaryota > Metazoa > Chordata > Mammalia > Primates > Hylobatidae > Hylobates > Hylobates moloch. The sequence continues at coordinate 17,060,682 of NW_026652284.1, forward strand.
GAGCTAAAAGACCACTATAGACTACCCACTGGGGCTTCAAAATTAACAGGCATCCACCCCTAGATGTTACCCTGGGGCCAGAGCCCAAAAGCACTCACCCGGGTTCCTGCACCTGCCTGTCTGCGTGCTCCCCCTCCCATAAGGGGTTTGCACATGTGCTTGAACAGACAAGCCACACCCCTGCTGCACATCCTGCGAGGTGGGTCGGGGAACTCTCCCATTTCAATTCCAAGAAACATGGATAGTGGAGTGTGAAGTAAAACAAGGAATGGAAAAAAAAATCACTAAAGAGTGTGCATGAGACTCAATCCTGTTGGGGAAGTCAGGGAGCCAGTGCAAAGCATACCTGAGTTATCCCACCAGAGAAGAGAGGGGATTGGGGTATTTAATCACCCGCTCCCATCAGTCAGTGTTTGAGAGACGTTCTTGGGCAAGAGGGGAGGAGGTAGGAATTTCCTGATGCTTCTTCCTGCTGCATGTGGGCACCCAGAGAAAGCCCTCAGGCAGAGTCAAAGGTGTTAAGACCAAGGGGCTGTACGCAGCGTGGGGTCCCTGCAGAAAGTGTAGGGAAGAGAGGTACCAGCTTCAGTAGTGTACAACTGCTAATGTTTCTCTCCACTGGAATTCTTTTTCTCAGGGGTGAAGCAGAAGGGATGAACCATGAGATAATGGCTGTTTTCTTTTCTCTTTTTCTTTTGAAGTAATTTCAAGTTAACCGGAGAGTGGCAAGAATAGTCCCAAAACCTTTTCTTCTGAACTTTTTTCTCTATGAGCAGATTGGTGACAGGATGCTTCAACACTCTCAAATTCTTTAGTATTTATTTATTCCCTGCAAATAAGGACATCCTCCCACATAACCACAATACAACCATCAAAATCTAGAAATTAATACTGATATGTTACAACCACGCAACTTACCAACCCCAACTATCTCAATAATGTCCTTTGTAGCAAACTAATCCAATCAGGGTCCTACATTGCACACATCACCAGAAGTCATTTTAGTCTCCTTCAATCTGCAGCAACTCCACTGACTTTCATGACCTTGACACTTTTAGTGATTTCCAGCCAGATATTTTGTAGAACATCCCTCCATTTGGGTTTGCCTAATGTTCCTCCATAATTAGATTCAAGTTATGCATTTTGGCAGGACTTATCACAAAAGTGCTGCTGTGTTCTTCTCATTGCATCCTGTCAGGTGACACACAATTTTGATATGTCCCATTACTGGCGGCATTAATCACTTGATTGAGGTAGCATCTGCCAGCTTTCTGCATGTAGAGTTACTCTTTTCCCTATATAATTAACAAGGATTTTGTGGTGAGGCATTTTGAGAGTCTGTAAGTTAGCTGTGCCTCATCAAACTTTCACCCACTGACCATTGGCAGAAATTGGTTATTACTGTGATGGTTGCCAAATGGTGATTTCCTAATTTTATCATTCCTTCTACAGTTATTAGTTGGCCTTCTACAGTAATACCTTTCTCTTCCCCCCATTATCTATTTATTTATGTATATTCATGCAGACTCATGGACTTCTCTTTTATTCAAGGATTATAATCTCCTTTAACATAGTTTATGTTGAGGTTCAAATTGTTTCAGATCTGGCCAGTGTGCACCCCTTTAAGCTAGCTTCTGTATAACTTTGTTCTGTAGGGGAAGAAAGAACCACATAGGAACATGTTAAAGATGAAGTCTAGGCCTGGTGCACTGGCTCACGCCTGTAATCCCAGCACTTTGGGAGGCTGAGGCAGCCGGATCACTAGGTCAGAAGATCAAGACCATCCTGGCTAACACAGTGAAACCCCGTCTCCACTAATACTACAAAAATATTAGCCGGGAATGGTGGCGGGTGCCTGTAGTCCCGGCTACTTGGGAGGCTGAGGCAGGAGAATGGCGTGAACCTGGGAGGCAGAGCTTGCAGTGGGCTGAGATCCTACCACTGCACTCTAGCCTGGGTGACACAGCAAGACTCCATCTCAAAAAAAAAAAAGATGAAGTCTAGCTTCGGCCTGATCCCACAGAGGGTTCTGGTGCACACCGCCTGACCCCAGCCAGTTATGGGAGGGATGGCTTCAATCATTCCAGGGCATTCCTCCTGAGAAGGCAGCAATTTGCACAGGACCTGGGGGAGGGGCAATGTACCACAAAAAGGAAGCCAGGGATCTAGGTATGGCACCACAGCGCCTGCTACATGTCCATTTTCTCTAAGTTTGAATAGAACAAATATTTATATTTGGTTCAACTAAGTTTTTCTCTAAAGGGCCAGATAGTCAACATTCTAGGCTTTGAAGCCCCTATGGTCTCTCTCACAATTGCTTAACTCTGTCCTTCTAGCACTCAGGCAAGCGTGGACAATATGTAAGTGAACAGGTGTTTTGTTTCTATAAAACTTTATTTACAAAGCAGGCAGAGGGCCAGATTCTGCCCATGGGCTATATTTCACAGGTCCTTGCAGCCACTTCTGCCAGGTTATAAATTCAAACAAATTTAGGCACTTTACCATGATCAATTTATGGACACTTCCTCACCAAGTTTCACTTGTGCCAGCCCCCCCATTGTTCTTCAAGCCCTAAGTAGAGCCACCAAACAGAGCGGATGAGATCAGTTTTCTCCCAGTTTGGGACCTGGAACTGGATTAAGGAGCAAATTGGTCAGTCAAGGGCTCACACCCTCTAAGGACCCTGAACACATTACTGGAATCTTAAGGAGATGGCAAAAATTGAACAGAGAAGCTTTAAAAGATGACAACACCACATGCAGAAGAATGAATTTGAATTCCTGCCTTATGTTGTATGCAAACATTCACTCAAAATGGATCAAAAACTTAAATGTAAGCCTAAAACTATAAAATCCTCATAAGAAAACAAAGGCATGAATCTTTCCTACCTTGGATTAAGAAATGGTTTCTTGGCCGGGAACGGTGGCTCATGCCTGTAATCCCAGCATTTTGGGATGCTGAGGCAGGCAGATCATGAGGTCAGGAGAGCGAGACCATCCTGGCTAACATGGTGAAACCCCCGTCTCTACTAAAAATACAAAAAATTAGCCGGGCGAGGTGGTGGGCACCTGTAATCCCAGCTACTCGGGAGGCTGAGGCAGGAGAATGGTGTGAACCCGGGAGGCAGAACTTGCAGTGAGCGGAGATCATGCCACTGCACTCCAACCTGGACAACACAGCGAGAATCCGTCTCAGAAAAAAAGAAAAGAAAAGAAAGAAATGGTTTCTTAAAGATGATACCCAAAACACAAGCAACCAAAGAAAAAATAGATAAACTCAACTTCATCAAAACTGAAAACTTCTATGCATCAAGCAACACTGTGATGATTAATTCTATGTGTCAACATGGCAAGGCTACCATATTCCATTACATATGCAAAACACTAGTCTAGATGCTGTTGTGAAGGTATTTTGTAGATGTGGTTAACATCTAAAATCAGTTGACTTTATGTAAAGGCAATTAAACCTCCATAACATGGGTAAGCCTCATCCAATCATTTGAATGCCTTAAGAACAAAACCTGAGGAATGTGGAAGAAAAAAGAAATTCTGGCTTAAGATTACATCATTAATTCTGTCTGTGTTTCCAGCCTGCTGGCTTGCCCTATGAACCTCAGACTTGCCAGTTCCCACAATTCCTTAAAAGAAATATTTTTCTGTTGCTTCTATTGTTTCTGTTTCTCTGGAAAACCCTGACTGGTTCAGACACTATCAAGAAAGTAGGCTGGGCACAGTGGCTCATGCCTGTAAACCCAGCACTCTGAGAGGCCAAGATAGGCAGATCCCCTGAGGTCAGGAGATTGAGACCATCCTGGCCAACATGGTGAAACCCCATCTCTACTAAAAATACAAAAATTAGCTGAGCATGGTGGCGTGCACCTGTAGTCCCAGCTACTCTGGAGGCTGAGGAAGGAGAATCACTTGAACCTGGGAGCCAGAGGTTGCAGTGAGCTGAGATTGTGCCACTGCACTCCAGCCTGATGACAGAGTGAGACTCCGTCAAAAAAATGAGAGAAAGAAAGAAAGAAGGAGAGAGAGAGAGAGAGAGAAAGGAAGGAAGGAAGGAAGGAAGGAAGGAAGGAAGGAAGGAAGGAAGGAAAGAAGGAAGGAAGGAAGGAAGGAAGGAAGGAAGGAAGGAAGGAGGGAAGGAAGGAAGGGAGGGAGGGAGAAAGAACCAAGAAAGTAAAAAGATAATCCACACAATAATAAGAGAAAATATTTACAATCATATATCTGATAAGGGTCTACTATCCAGAATATAAAACAAATTCCTATACTCAATAGTAAAAAAAAAATTGAAAAGTGGGCAAACATTTTTAATAGACATATCTGCAAAGAAAATATACAAATGGCCAATAAGCACACAAAAAGATGCTCAACATCATTAGTCATCAGGGAAATGCAAATTGAAACCACAAGATACTACTTCACATCCCCTAGGATGGCTATACTTTCAAAATAAAAAATAACACTTGTAGGCAAGGATGCCAAAAAATCAGAACCCATAAATTACTGGTGGGGGGGTAAAATGCATTAGCCACTGTGGAAAATAGTTTGAAAGTTCATCAGAGAGTTAAATAGAGTTGCCATATGATCCAGCAATTCCACTCCCAGGTATATACCCAAGAGAATGGAAAACATATGTTCACACAAAAACTTGTGCACGAGTGTTCATAGCAGCATTATTCATAACAGCCAAAAAGTGGAAACAGCCCAGATGTCTATCAAGTGATAAATGGATAAACAAAATGTGGCATAGCCATAAAAAGTAACAAAGTACTGATATACACTACAACATGGATAAACCTTGAAAATATTATGCAAAACTTAAGGAGCTACACAAAAAGACCACATATTGCATGATTCCATTTATACAAAATGTTCAGAACAGGAAAAATGCACAGATACACAGAACATATGAATGGTTGCCAAGGGCTAGAGAGAAAGCAAAATGAAAGGTGACTGCTAATGTGTACAGAGTTTCTTTCTGGGGTGATAAAAATATTCTAGAATTAAATAGTGATGATAGTTGCACAACTCTGTGAATATACACAAAAAGAATTGCTGAGTTGTACACTTTAAAATAGTAAATTTGATGGTGTGTTTGTCCATTTTCACACTACTATAAAGATACTACCTGAGACGGGATAATTTATAAACAAATGAGGTTTAATTGACTCAGTTCTGCATGGCTGGGGAGACCTCAGGAAACTTACAATAATGCTGGAAGGCGAAGGGGAAGCAGGCACGTCTTATATAGTGGCAGGTGAGAGAGAGAGAGAGGAGGAAGTGCCACTTTTAAAACCGTCAGATCTCATGGAACTCACTCACTATCATGAGAACGGCATGAGGGAAACCACCCCCATGATCCAATCACTTCCTACAAGGTCCCTCCTTCGACATGTGGGGATTACAATTCGGAGTACAATTCAAGATGAGATTTGGGCGGGAACACAGGGTCAAACCATATCAGATGGTATGTGAATATCTTAACTTTTTAAAAAGACATGATGGAGGCTTATTTTAGCTGACAAGCATTATTAATTGCTCATCCCAGTAGCTCATGCTGGCCCCAGCAGTAGTAGAATCTTCAATTTTTATCTGAATGTATGGCCATCTGGGATAAAGAGCTCCTTTCCCATAGCCTGTAGCTAAATATGGCCAAATTCTGGCCTAGAAAAATTGCTGGCCTTCCCTCCCTAAGCAGGGAGGAAACCTGCCTTTTTCCACCCTTTCCCTTTCTTGTTGCCTAGAACATGCCATGATATTTGGTACTCAAGCAACTGTCCTGGACCATGAATTGACGACCAAACACGGTGTTAGCAAGACAGAAGGAATGTAGGTCCCAGATATTGATGAACTGCCATGTTCAGTCCACTGCCTACCTTAGACTTCTTTTACAGTAGAGAGAAATACACGTCTTTCCTACTGAAAGAAGAAAGACAAGATGACAGTGTGTATTTCACTCATGCATCTGCAATTTGCTCATGCAGCAGCTCATATCTGCGCTAGTCAGCATCAGCTGGACTGGCTTGAAGCCTGGGAACTAGAATCACCTGTGAGTGAACAAGACTGGAGCATGATGGTGACTGTTGGCTGGGATCTTAGCTGGGGCTGTCAGAGAGAACACTTAAACACAGCCTGTCTGTGTGACCTGGACTTCCTCATAACATGGTGACTGAGGTTCTTTTGTTGTTGTTTTTTGTTTGTTTGTTTTTGAGACAAGATCTGTTGCCCAGGCTGGAGTGCAGTGATGCAATCACAGCTCACTGCAGCCTCAACCTCCCTGGGCTCAAGCAATCCTCCCACCTCCGCTTCCCAAGTAGTTGAGACTATAGGTACCCACCACCACACTGACTATTTTGGGTTTTGGGGGGTTTTTTGTTTTTGTTGTTGTCGTTTTGGGTAGGGACGGGGTCTCACTATGTGACCCAGACTGTCTCAAATTCCTGAGCTCAAGTAATTCTCCCACTTTGGCCTCCAAACTCGCTGAGATTACAGGCTTGAGCCACTGCACCTGTCAAAGTGACTGAGTTTTTAAAGGGAGAGACAGAAAGATCCCCAGGCAGAAGTTGTATCACCTTTTATGAGCTGGCTCCAGAAGTCAAGCATTTTCACTGCATTCTATTCTTTAGATACGAATCCCTAGGTCTTGGTCATTAGTGTTATTCAAATAATCTATATCTTCACTGATTTTTTTGTCAACTTATTTTATCAATTCCTGATATAGGAGTAGTATGAGCTTTCTATTGCTGCTATAACAAACTGCCACAAAATGTTCAGCTTAAAACAACATAAATGTATCATCATGCAATTCTATAGTAGGTCAGAACAGTTTGACATGGGTCTTAGTGGGCTAACATCAAGGTGTTGGCAAGACTGGATCTTAGTGGGCTAACATCAAGGTGTTGACAAGACTGCTTTATTTTCTGGTGGCTCTGGGAAATTACCTGTTTTCTTGCCTCTTCCAGCTTCTAGAAGCTGCCTGCATTCCTTGGTTGTGGTCCCTTCCACCATCTTCAAAGCCAACAATGGCAGATTGAGTCTATCTCACATTGCGTCACCTGACCTCCTCTTCTTCCTCCCTCTTCCTCATTCCACTTTTGAGGAACCCTGGGATTACATTAGGCCAATTTAACCCAGGGTAATTTCCCTATGTTGATGTCAGCTATTAGGTTGGTGAAAATAATGGCAAAAACTGCAATTACTTTTGCACCAACCTAGTAATTATCAGCCTTAATTCTAGCTGCAACCTTAATTCTCCTTCACTGTGTAAGATGACACATTCACGGGTTCCAGGGAGTAAGACATGATCAGCCTTGGGGGACCATTATTCTGCTTACCACAGGAATGGTGAAATCTTTGACCATAATTACATAGTTGTATTTCTTCTTGCAGTTCTATTAGTTTTTGCTTCATGAATTTTAAGTCCTATTATCAGTTGCAAAAAGATTTAGGATTATCGTATCTTCTTGATGAATTGATCCCTTTTTCATGATGACATATTTCTCTCATATTTCTTGTCCTGAAATCTCCTTTGACTGATATTAATACAGCCACTTTGACTTTCTTTTGATTAATATTAGCATGGTATATCTTTTTTATCCTTCTACTTTTTACTTGTGTCTTTATATTTAAAATAAGTTTTGGCTGAGCGTAGTGGCTCATGCCAAAACCTATCACTAATACTAACCTATACTAACACTTGGGGAGGCCGAAGCAGGAGGATTACTTGAGCTCAGGAGTTCGAAACCAACCTGGGCAACACAGTGAGACCTCATCTCTACTAAAAATAAAAAGTAGGCTTCTTCACAAGAGGTGCCAGCTCACACCAGTCAGAATGTCTATTATTAAAAAATAAAAAAATAACAGATATTGGTAAGCCTGTGTAGAAAAGGGAACACTTATACACTGTTAGCGAGAAAGTAAATTAGTTCAGCCCCTGTGGAAAGCAGTTTAGAGATTTCTCAAAGAACTAAAAATAAAACTACCATATTCAGCCCAGCACTCCCACTACTGGGAACTTACTCAGAGGAAAAGAAATCATTCTACCAAAAGGCATCGGCACTCATATGTTTATTGCAGCACTATTCACAATAGCAAAATCATGGAATCAACCTAGGTGCTCATCAATAGTGGATTGGATAAAGAAAATACTGCACATATACAGAATACTATGCAGCCATAAAAAAGAATAAAATTGTGCCCTTTGCAGCAACCTGGATGTAGCTAGAGGCCGTTATCCTAAGTGGATTAATGCAAGAACAGAAAATCGAATACCACATGTTCTCACTTGTAAGGGGGAGCTAAACAGTGGGTACACCCAGGCACAAAGATGGAAACAACAGACACTGGCAACTTGAAAAAAAAGAAGGACAGTGACAAAGATTGAAAAACTACCAACTGGGTACTATGTTCACTATTTGGGTGATGGGTTCAATAGAAGCCCAAACCCCAGAGTTACACAGGCACCCACTGAATCTAAAATAAAATAAGTTTCTTAAAGACAGCATTTGATTAGGGCTTGCACCCTTTTTTATTCAAACTGAAAGTCTCTGACTTTTAATTAGTATCATTAGACCATTTATATTTAAAGTAATTAACAATATGGTTGGCTTTGAATATTCCATCTTGCTATTTGTTTTCCACTGATTTCATCTGTCATTTCTTCCTTATTTCCTCTTTTCCCGCCTTCTTTTGCATTCATGTTTTATTATTTCCTTTTATCTCCATTCTTGGCTTATTAACTGTATTTCCTTTTTGGCATTGTTTTGTTTTTCAGAGGTTGCTCTTGAGTTTACAATATACATTTTTAACTTGCTGCCATTAAAAAATATTACTTCACACATGGGGTAAAAATCATAAACGGTGTTCTTTTATCCCACGCTCCCATCTTTTGTGCTGGTGTTATCATACATTTTATTTCTGTAGATGTTACAAACTCCAAAACACGTGTTATTTTTACTTTAGCCAGTAATCTTTTAAAGAGATTTAAAAATTACAAAAGTACATATTTTATACTTATCCACATATTTACCATTTCTGGCACTTTTTATTCCTTTGCATAGGCCCAATTTCTATCTGGTGTCATTTTTCTTCTGCCTGAAGAAACTACTTTTACATATCTTATAGTTCAAGTCTACTGGTGATGTATTCTCTAAGATTTTGTTTATCTGGAAAAAAAATATCTTGCCTTCATTTAAAAAATTGTAGGTATGATTATAAATGGACAGATTTTTTTATTTCATATTTTTTAAACGTCACCTTAATAGTCTTCCAGATTACGTAGTTCCTTATGAGAAGTCTGCTTTCATTCTGATCTTTCTTATTTGATATGTAATGTGTCCTGTTTCCCTGGTTGCTGTAAATATTTTCTCTTCATGACTGATTTTTAGTGATTGTTTTATCATGTGACATAGCTTGGGTTTTATGTTTATGCTTTTGGAGGCAGTTCATTGAGCTTTGGATCTGTGGATTTAGTTTTCATCAAATTTGAAAGGTGGTTCACACCTGTAATCTCGGCAGTTTGTGAGGCCCAAGTGGGCAGATCACTTGAGTCCAAGAGTTCAAGATTAGCCTGGGCAACATGGTGAAATGCCATCTTTACAAAAAATAAAAAAATTATCTGGGTGTGGTGACATGTCCCTGTGGTCCCAGCTACTTGGGAGGCTAAGGTGGGAGGATCGCTTGAGGCTGGGAGGCAGAGGTTGCAGTGAGCCAAGACTGTGCCACTGCACTCCAGCCTGGGTGACAGAATGAGACTCTGTCTCAAAGAAACAAAAGCAATCCCAAATCGTGGCTTCCCCAATCTTGGGGAATCCTCCCCCAATCTTGGCTTCCGGACTTACCAGCTTCATGACTTCAGATGTATTATCTCTGTTTCCGAGCCTTAGAGATTAGCCTCAGACATGATAATAGCCCACTCCATAAGGCTGCTGTGAGACAAAATGAGGTAGTACGTGCAAAGAACTTTGCACAATGCCTGACACGTCAACAACCTTGATGAATATTAGCTGCTGTAGAAAGAGGAATGGCTGGTCCATACTGGCCACCAGGCTGCAAGTCTTACTGCTGATGTGCAGAAGAAAGTCGGTTGCAGGTTGTATCTCCACTGGGCCTTCTCCCTTCAGTCTGTCTCAGCACAGTTTATATAACCAGACCAGCAAATTTGGGTTTCTCTTCAGCACCTACCACATGAATTTGTTTCTACATGGATTCCCGACATAGAACACTGTCTGACTGAATAAAGGAAGGAAAGCTCATCTGGTTGATTCGTTTGTTGACTGTTTTTATACAAGTAACTCTTGCAAACAAGGGGAGGTAGGAATCTCTATTTGAACTGACTTCTATGTACTGCGGCCAGCTGGGATGCTGGCCAAATTTTCTAGGCTGGAAATGAAAAAGAAATATTATTTTCTTGTCTATAGGAACCAATCTACCTTCAGGCCTGTATATTTCATAAGGGTCACTGCTAGATTCCATATTTTGTTGATTTGAGGGAGTCTGGGGCAACATTCCAAACCTTTTTCTAAATGTTGTTAGCATTATTGTCCATGTAAATGAAGGTTTATTTTGTGGTTTCTGCTAAGATGACCATTTCAGATGGCAACCGTCCCTCATCACGGGCTGGTCCCTCTTTCAACACTAAAAGGCTGATAAGCCAGAGGAAGGCAGATGGTGCTGGGTACTGGTGGGCTCACAATTCCTGGCAAAAAAAAAAAAAAAACAGAATGTTGCAGTCAGTCTCCCCTGGTGGTCTTGGTCACACTAAGACTAAGAAAGAGTTTTTTTGTTTTTTGTTTGTTTGTTTTTGTTTTTTGTTTTTTGTTTTTTTTTTTTTGAGACAGAGTCTCGCTCTTTTGCCCAGGCTGGAGTGCAGGGGCACGATCTCAGCTCACTGCAAGCTCCGCCTCCCGGGTTCACGCCATTCTCCTGCCTCAGCCTCCCGAGTAGCTGGGACTACAGGCACCCGCCACCATGTCCGGCTAATTTTTTGTATTTTTAGTAGAGGCGGGCTTCACTGTGTTAGCCAGGATGGTCTCGATCTACTGACCTCATGATCCTCCCACCTTGGCCTCCCAAAGTACTAAGAGTTTTGAAAATTGAAGACAGAAGAGTGAAAAGCAATTATTGTTAACCCTCCCATTAACTGGGCCATGTTACAATGGAGGAGGAAGGGATCGCTTTGCATATAAGACATCTCTGCACTTTCTTTGGTCGGCTGCTCACACCTGGCCACTTTGGGGCTGGGACTAGAAACATCTTGTGACCAAGGCATGGCTAAAGGAAAAAGCCCACCTGCTCAGAGGAAGTAGTATCAGGTCATCTAGGAAACAATGGCACGCTCATTTCTGTATATGCTGTGCCATGTTTTTGTCTCTTAAAAGGCCACATACCTCCCCACTTTGTAGAGAATTTAGCAAGCAAGATCCTCCTCAAATTCATAGTCGCCGATGACATTTAGCCTGACTCCTGGGCTCGGAGCTCAGCTTGAGTGTTGGGTTTAAGAACATAGAAACAGTTTGTTCTCTTAAGCAGATCAACTACCATTCCCCTGCCTTCGGTGCATGCCATTGGCGCATAAATGATGCTAATTTAATCCCACATACATTGCCTAAGACTTAGCCTCCAACTGCTAGGGCTGGGTGGGCTGTGTGTGTGTGTGTGTGTGTGTGTGTGTTGGGAGGTGAGGTACGGGGATAAAAAAATAAAACACAGTGACTATCTGACTGCCCTTAAAAACTCACCCCTGGAGACCATCCAGCAGATGATATTAGGATGCTCAAGGCTGGGACAGCCAACAAATTGACCCCAGATTCTCCCTGTCACCTCCAGAGATTCACACTGCTGGGTTCCCTAGAGCACCTACTGCCATCTTGTGGGAGCACAGGAAGCATGGAGGAAAAAGGACACACAGTTTGGGGGACAGTTGGAGATGTCGTCCACACCTTCTGCCTCCCCCTACCACTTTCCTGTGTCACCAGGGTAACCAACACATCACCCACAGTCCCCGCAGGTACAGGAAGCCAGGCAGCCGGAAGGTCAACGCTAATGAAGGATGCTATCTGGAAAACTAGTGCCAAGCCAAGCTGACATAATTAGCTGTATTTGTGGTCCTTGAGGTTTGGCAAGTGAGGATGGGGTGGGAGGAAAATTGGGGAGGGGATATCTTCTTCCAAAGCCTCTGAATAAAGAGAGCAATTTGGATGGCTTCCAGTTAGCGATAGCAACTTTCAGAGTGGCTATCTAATTAGTGCCTACCCAGCTTCTGAAAGACGGCTGCACACAGCAAATAAAACAGGGACGCTTGGCTTCCCCTTAGCTCCAGCTCATGGACTTTCAGGATGTCGACAGCTTCAGATTCAGCATTCATTGCCACTATTCCAATGCGTGGGGCCATTTTTCCAAAAAAAAAAAAAAAAAAGTGTCATTCGCATCATTGGTGTTTGGAGTGCAGCACATCATTGGTGTTTGGAGTGCAGCTTGATAATTTTGTTGACATCCCAAATACCCCAGAGCCGTGTCAGAGGAGATTGATGGGGAAAGAAGGAACATGGATGCAACAACAAACATCCCTTTTATTGGTTTTAAATTTTCCAATGAGCCAAAGTTTCTTCTGTATGATCCTGAGCAAGTGGATTACCCTAGATTATTCTCAGTTTCCTCATCTGTAAAAGAGGGTTGATAATCAACACAACCTGAAAGATTGCTGTGCGAGTCTATGACAAGGGTATAGTTTGGTAGATGTCCAGGAAATGGTCCATGATGATGCTGACAATAACAACAATAATGGTGATGATGACAATTATCATGATGGGATGGTGACGATGATGGCGTAGGTGAAAATAACAGTGACAATATCTGCTTCCCCTCAGTGATCTTGTTTCCCAGAGTGAGGAGGTTATAAAAGAGGGACCATTGGTGGATGAGCTCATGCACTGCTCCTCATTGTACAATGAGGCAAAATAAGGGCAATTGCCATATGGAGAGAGTACTTGACCATTTTCGAAGTGCTTCCACCCATGCTGTCTCATTTGCACCATTCCACCGTTCTGTGAGGAAGTTACTATGACCACCCTTAGTTTATAGATGAAAAAAAAACCATGAGACTCAGAAGATTAAGGCCCTCGCCCAAGGTTCCACCAGTGGTAAGTAAAATAGCCAGGTCTTCAACTTGAGCCTTGAGACTTCAAATCTGATGTTCTTCCTGTGGCACAAATAGTGCCTCCCGTTAGATGCGCCACCGCTCCAGTAGCGACAGCAGCTCCAGGCCGCCTGAGCGATGCTAGCACCTCCCCTAGGAGACTGTTGCAGTCGGCCAGCCCCCTTCTCCACGATAACCATGTGCCACCTAAAGACCATGATCAAAAATGCCGACATGTCGGAAGAGATGCAACAGGACTTGGTAGAGTGCACTGTTCAGGCGCTGTAGAAATATAACATAGAGAAGGATATTGCGGCTCATATTAAGAAGGAATTTGACAAGAAGTACAATCCCACCTGGCATTGCATCGTGGGGAGGAACTTCAGTAGTTACATGACACATGAATTCAAACACTTCATCTACTTCTACCTGGGCCAAGTGGCCATTCTTCTGTTCAAATCTGGTTAAAAGCGTGGCAGGGCGTAGTGGCTCACGCCTGTAACTCCAGCAGGTGGGTGGATCACCTCAGGTCAGGAGTTTGAGACCAGCCTGACCAACATGGTGAAACCCTGTCTCTACTGAAAAATACAAAAATTAGCTGGGCGTGGTGGCACGTGCCTGTAATCCCAGCTACTCGGGAGGCTAAGGCAGGAGAATCAGTTGAACCCAGGAGATGGAGGGTGCAGTGAGCCGAGATCGCACCATTGCACTCCAGCCTGGGTGACAGAGTGAGACTCCGTCTCAAAAAAATAAAAAATAAATAAATAAATAAATAAATCTGTTTCAGATGTGGGGAAAAAAAAAAAAAAGCAAATAGTGCCTCCCAAGCATTTCAGGGAGAGAAGTGCAGGACATTGGTTAAGGTGGCTCCAGCACATGGACTTTATAATAAAGAAGCTCAAGAGACAGAGATTTGAGACAGAAAGAAAGTGGACCTCAATGGCCAATGACCCATAACGCTCACTGCTTCTGCTGATTGGAGAGATGGGAAGTTGATAGGAACCAGTAAAAAGCCAAAATTCCAAAACACACTGAAAGAAGTTATTTTTGTTATCTATGCATAAAAAACTCTCCTAAAATTTAGTGGCTCAAAACAACAACCATTTAATCTTCTCTCACATTTCTGGAAGTTGGGAAATCACAGGTGGGCTGTTGTCCTCTGGGGTTTATTCTGAGTGGAATCATATGAGATGGCTCACTCACAGGCAATGCTGGCTATCAGCTGAGATCTCTGCTGGTGCACCTTGGCTCGCCTCCACGTAGCCCTCCATGTGGCTTAGGCTTCTCACAGCTGGACAGCTGCATTCTAAAAGGGTATATCTCAAGAGTAAACTCCACGAAAGGAAACATCTTCATCCATTTTGTGTTGCTATAAAGGAATATCTGAAGCTGGGTAGTTAACAAAGAAAAGAGGTTTATTAGGCTTATGGTTCTACTAGCTGGAAGGTTCAAGACTGGACAACTGGTGAGGGCCTCAGGCTGCTTCCACTCATGGAGGGAGGGAAAGGGAGCCAGCATGTGCAGAGTTCACCTGGTGAAAGAGGAAGCAAGAGGAGGGTAAGTGCCAGGTTCTTTTTAACAACCAGTTCTTGTGGGAACTAATAGAGTGAGAACTCACCCCAGCTCCACCATGGACTATCACATTTCAACATGAAACAAACCGTATCCAAACTATAGCAGGGAGGAAAGAGAAACTGGCAGTTCTCTTAAGACTGAGCCTCAGAAGTCCCAGAACATCACATCTACTAGGTTCTGGTGACTCAAAGCAGTCACAGACCAACCCACATTCAAAGAAAAGGCATAAACTCCACTTCTCGATGTGAGAAGAGGCATGTTCATACAGGGAGAGGCAAAATTGATGGTGGCTGTCTTTGAAGACGAGGTACCTCAGAAGCTGAGTTCTATCACTTTCAAGCAGGAATTATACTGAACTTGGGTTTATGTAGTATTATCTAGAGTAATGAAATAATAATCACTACAACTTTTTTTTTTCCTTGAGACGGAGTCTTGCTCTGTCACCCAGGCTGGAGTGCAGTGGCACAATCTTGGCTCACTGCAAGCTCCACCTCCCAGGTTTATGCCATTATCCTGCCTCAGCCTCCCAAGTAGCTGGGACTACAGGCGCCTGCCACCACACCCAGCTAATTTTTGTACTTTTAGTAGAGACGGGGTTTCACCATGTTGGCCAGGCTAGTCTCGATCTCCTGACCTCATGATCTGCCCGCCTCAGCCTCCCAAAGTGCTGGGATTACAGGTGTGAGCCAGCGCACCCAGCCTAATCACTACAACTTTTTGAGTGAATGCTATGCACCAAGTGCCATCTCAACTCTCACCACAGGTAGGAATTATGGAGATTAAGTGACTTACCCAAGCATCACACCCAGACACACATTCAGAAGAAGAAAAGGAGTCATCTCTTGCCTGGATGTCCTTTCTAGAAGATAGAAAATGTTTCCTGGCTATTCCCTGCTCTTTCCCTACCACAGATTTCCCCTTAATCCTCCTTCACTAAAGATTGAATTGCATGTCCATTCCTAAGTTAGTTGCCAGCAAGGTTATCATGCATGGTATAAGCAGGTGCTTCCCCACACAAGAAATAATATTTTTGAACCTCTCTGAAAGTGACCATCCTAGGGATTCTGATCATCCCTCTGCACATTCAGCTACTTTGAGGGCTTAAGGGGATGATCCCTCAGCTTAGATAATCACTTGAGTGGCAGTGAAGAAATGGGTGCTGGGGAATCAACCACAAAGACCATTCTGGCTGGAAAGCAGCAAAACCAGAACCAAATGCCCACTTCTTTCCATTCCAAAGCCCAAGTCCTTTCCATTACTCTCTAAAAATCTAAGAACAGAAATGTGATGAAAAGGGAAGTTCTAGTTTCTTCCCATTGCTGTCTATGCTGATGACTTGGAAATCCACACCAGACTGGAGTAGGGGGTGTTCCCTGTGCTTTTGCCTCCAAAGCTCTCCTTCACCATGATGAGTAATTGAGATCAGCAGTCACAGGACATCAGCCCAGGAGGTAGAAGAAATTGCTCTCCTGGCCAGGTGCAATGGCTCATGCCTGTAATCCTAACACTCTGGGAGCTCGAGGCGGGTGGATCATGAGGTCAGGAGATCGAGACCATCCTGGCCAACATGGTGAAACCCCATCTCTACTAAAAATACAAAAAGCTGGGTGTGGTGGCACGTACCTATAATCCCAGCTACTAGGGAGGCTGAGGCACGAGAATCATTTGAACCCAGGAGGTGGAGGTTGCAGTGAGCCGAGATCGTGCCACTGCACTCCAGCCTGGCAACAAAGTGAGACTCTGTCTCAAAAAAAATAGTAATAATAATTGCTCTCCTGCAGGCCAGGGCTTTGAGTATGCCCAGACTGCACCAAGGCAGGTGATGTCTGATGGGCACATGGAACTCTGACTCCCCCTGCCCAGCCACCAGAATCTGGCCCATCCGCGGCTTTTCTTGGAAGTATCTGGGCAATGGTATGTATGTTATAAAAGAACCTACCTTCTCCTTTCATCAGAACAAACCCAGATCTCCCAATTTGAGTTCTTGCGAGGGAAACCTCAGATTTGAGCAAGGGCAGTGGATAATGAAACAGGCCAACTCTGTGGGCTGTAACATCCAACCTGACCTCTTCGCTAACATATCTTGCACCCTGTACTCCTCCACATGATCTGTCTCTCCAGGAGGAGATAGTCGGACTTCTTACACGGCTACTCAGGGCTCACAAGAGCACAAAAGCAGACGCTTCCTGGACTTCATTTCTGCATTCCACTAGCTAAAGCAAGTCAGTAGGCCGGCCCTGATCCAATATGGGATGAAATTACACAAGGAAACAAATACACGGAGGTGTGGTTCATGGCAGCCAACCAAGCAAATAGTAAGAACTCCCAGCTGCTCAAGCTAGCACATTGAATCCAGATTCTCTGGAAAATCCCCACAAGGAATCAATCAAAGATTAATTCAGAAATGTTATGTAAAATTATGTTTTTCTATTCCTGGTCTAACACCTTCTGAGTCTATGCCCACCTATCCCCCCATTTTCTGCTAACAAGAATTTCCAAAAAAAAATCACTCTTTAGGTGCATACAATGCTTGGGTCTAACTTGAAGCACAGCTCTAGAGATAGACTAGATGCAGCAGACGTGGTCAGGAAGAAACATGGCTTTCTCCTGCAAAGTGGTCATCCCAGAATTTTCAAACAAGGCAAGATTCACTGACAGGGGAGGCTCTGTGAACTGGGGATTGCTTCAGCCATTAAAAGCCTCTCCAAAAATCTAAATTTTAGAACTGAGTCCCACTCTTTCAATGCATGTGCTAGCTGTCACTCAAGAGACCTATAAGGCTATGAATTCAACTTATATTGTAGTTCAGCAGCCTGTGGGTTCAAGCAATGCAACTAATTTTCAACTATGCTAGATCTGTGTCTAACAGAGATGAGAAATTACATTTAGAGCAGCCATAGAACTTTGCTGGTTCTCTTAAGTGGCCTGGAGTCATGAATACAGAATGCTGAATATATTGTTTTCTTCCTTTAAACTCTACAGTATAGTTAGAAGTAGTTAACCCATCCCACTGTGCTTATATTAGGAGCACTTCAAAAAGCCCCATCCCCAGAGAAGTGTCACAATTTTACCTAACTGGCAGCTCCCTGAAAAAGCCATATTTGCAAATCTTCTCATTATTTAACCCGAGACAGAGTTTGATAACTGGAAAAAGTCATATTGCAAGGAATTTCTTAAAAAAAATAGTGGAAATTATTGAACATCACAGACCAGTTGGAAGAAATAAGAAGCTGATCAAAAACTTAATATTTGGGAAATGAGATGTTCATAGGGAACTTTGAAAACCTCCAACATATTCCTGGGAATCTGGAATGCCATGAACATGTGCGTGGCTCTGCATGTGCCCAGAAAACACCAAGTAAGGTCTTAATCTCTCACCTCGGGATGACCTGAGACCCTACACAAGCAGGAAGTGAGAGTAAAGCAGAGTTGTAAACTGACAGAACATCGAAGGTGCACACAGAGCCCCTTGACAAAGGGCAGAAGTCCTATTGGTTCAAGACATTTAAGGGACTCTGTCCAATCATTAGCTTGACACTAGGCTAAACAGGCAGCCACACATGAGAAGTAATTTAGACTTTAGACAGTTGGTCCAGAAATGTCACTAAACAAACATATAGGGGGAAAGAAACATCAACAGCCACAAACCCTGGGGAAGTAATCCAATTTCTAGAGTAGCCGCATTATATTATTAAAAATGTCCAGTTTTCAACAACAAAAAAATTAAGACACACAAAGAAACAGCAAAGTATGACTCATACACAGGGCAATAGGCAACCAAACTGTCTTTAAAGAAACCTAAATGTTGAACTTACTAGGAATAGCCTTTAAATCTACACTATAAATTAAATATATTCAAAGAATTAAATAAAATTATGTTTAAAGAATTTAAGGAAAGTGTGAGAACAATGTCTTATGAAATAGAAAATACCAAAAAAGAGAAAGAAATTGTAAGATGAACCAAATAGAAATTACGAAGTTGAAAATTAAAACAGAAAGGAAGAATTTACTAGAAGAACCCAGTAACAGATTTGGATTATCCTTTCTGTGGAACACAAAGTAAAATGAATAACGATAAATAAACAGAGTCTCAGAGACCTATGAGACATAATCAACCATACCAACATATGAATAGTGAGAGTCTCAGCAAGAGAGGAGAAAATAAAGAGCAGAAAAAAAAATTTGAAAAAATAATGGCAGAAAATGTCCCAAATATAATTTTTTTAGCCATGGTAATCTGTGCATTTGGAAGCTCAGTGAACCCAAGGAGGATAAATCCAAAGAGATCCACACCTAGACAAATATAGTCAAAAGAGATAGACAAGGCCAGGTGCAGTGGCTCATGCCTATAATCCCAGCACTTTGGGAGGCTGAGGCCGATGGATCACGAGGTCAGGAGATCAAGACCATCCTGGCCAACATGGTGAAACCTCGTCTCTACTAAAAATACAAAAATTAGCCAGATGTGGTGGCATGCGCCTGTAGTCCCAGCTACTCAGGAGGCTGAGGCAGGAGAATTACTGGAACCCAGGAAGTGGAGGTTGCAGTGAGCTGAGATCATGCCAGTGGACTACAGCCTGGGCAACAAAGTGAGACTCCACCTCAAAAAAAAAAAAAAAAAAAGAGAGAGAGAGAGAGACAAAGAGAGAATCTTGAAAGCAGCAAGAAAGAAGAAGTAACTCATCACATACAAGGGATTATCGATAAGATTAACAGCCGATTTCTCATCAGAAACCTTGGATGCCAGAAGGCAGGGGGATGGTGTATTGAAAATAATGACAAAAAAAACTGTCAACCAATAATTCTATATCCAGCAAAATTATCCCTTAAAAATGAAGAAGAAATTAAGCCATTTCCAGATAAATTAAAACAGAATTTGCTGCTAGAAGACCAAAAAAATGTTAAATGAAGTCCTTCAGGCTGAAATGAGAGGACACTAGATGGTAATTCAAATCCACAGGAAAAAAACAAGGAAAACTGGTAAAAGTAACTGCATAAGTAAATATACAAGATACTACAAATGTATTTCTTATAAATTTCTGCTTCTCTTATCTGATTTAAAAGTTAACTATATGTAGCAATATTTTTAAAAACTATGTTAAAGATATTATAATATATAAGGACATAATTTATATGACAACAATAGCACAAAAGAGAAGTGAGGTAGTATTGGTTGGTGCAAAAGTAATTGCCATTTTTGCCATTACCTTTAATAAGAAAAAAAATCCATTACTTTTGCATCAACCTGCATAGGACTATATTGGGGCAATGTTTTGTATTCAGTTATGCGTCACTTAACAATGGGGAACTTTCTGAGAAATATGTCTTTAGATGATTTCATCATTGTGCAAACATCGTAGAGTGTACTTACACAAACCTATAGAGTATAGCCTACTACAACCTAGGCTGTATGATGTAGCCTATTACTCCTAGGCTACAAACCTGTACAGCATGTTACTACATTGAATACTGTAGACAGTTGTAACACAGTGGTAAGTATTTGTGTATCCAAATATAGAAAAGATTCAGTAAAAATATTATCCAAAAGATTTTTTTTAAAGGTATACCTGTAGAGGGCACTTATCATGAATGGGAGTTTGCAAGACTGGAAGTTTCTCTGGGTGAGTTAATGAATGGGTGGTGAATGAATGTGAAGGCTGAGAACATAACCATATACTACTGTAGACTTTATAAACTCTATACATTTCGGCTACACTAAATTTATTTTTTAAATTTCTTTCTTCAATAATAAACTAACCTTAGCTTACTGTAACTTTTTAATTTTATAAATTTTAAATTTTTTTAGCTTTTTGACTCTTTCGTAAACCAAATGCAAACACATTGTACAGGTGCATAAAAATATTTTTTCTTTATATCCTTATTCTATAAGCTTATTTCTGTTTTTTATATATTTTTTTTACTTTTTAAACATTTTTTTGTTAAAAATAAAGACAAATACATTCTTAGCCTAAGCCTACAAGGGGTCAGGATCATCAATATCACTGTCTTCCACCTCTACATCTTGTCTCACTGGAAGGTCTTCAATAACATACATGGAACTGTCATCTCTTATGATAACAATGTCTTCTTCTGGAATATCTCCTGAATGATCTGCCTGGGGCTGTATTACAGTTAACTTTTTTTTAGTAAATAGAAGGAGTACACTCTAAAATAACCATAAAATGTATAGTATAGTAATACATAAACTAGCAACATAGTCATTTATTATCATTATCGAGCATTACATGCTACACATAATTGTATGTGATATACTTGTATATGACTGGCAGCACAGTCATGTAACAGCGTCACCACAAATATGTAAGTAATGCATTATGATATGATCTTACAATGGCTATGACATCACTAGGCAATAGAAATTTTCAGCCCTATTATAATCTTATGGGACCACATCATATATGAGGTCCATCATTGACCAAAATGTTATGCAGTGCATGACTGTATTGTCTAAGTTAAGTTGGTATTAATCTGAACCAGATTGTTTTAATTTAAGGTGGTAACTGTAACATCCAGAGCAACTAATGAGAAAATAACTAAAAATAAAGTGAAAGGAATGAAAATGGTGTGCTAGAAAACATTTGCTTAATACAAAAGAAGGCATTAATGGAGAAATAGAGAAACAAAAAGACGTAAGACATATATAAAACAAATAGCAAGATGGGAGTTGTAAATCCTATCTTATCGTTAGTTACATTAAGCACAGATAGGTTAAACACTCCAATCAAAAGGCAGATATTGCCCAAATGACTTTTTAAAAATGATTCAACTCTATGCTGTCTGCAAGAGACTCATTTTAGATTCAAAGACACAAAAGAAATTACAAAAACAATTCCACTTGCAATAACACCAGAAAGAATAAAATGCTTAGAAATAAATTAAACAAAAGAACTGCAAGACTTGTACATTGAAAGCTATGAACTGTCGTTGAAATGAATTAAAGACCTAAATCAATGGAAAAATATCTCATGTTCATGGATTGAAATACTTAATATTGTTAAATTGGCAATACTTTCCAAACTGATCTACAGAACCAAAACAATTCCTGTTCCAATCCCAGCTGCCTTTTTTGCAGAAATTGACAAGCTCATCCTACAATTCATATGAAAATGCGAGAGATCCCAAATAGCCAAAACAACCTTGATAAAGAAGAACAAAGTTGAGGGACTCACCTTTCCCAATTTCAATGCTTACTACAAAGATACAGTAATCAAGACAGACATATAAAAACAGAGACATCAATCAATGGAACAGAATTCAGAGTTCAGAAATAAACATCTATAGTCAATTGAGTTTTGAAAAGGATGCCAAGATAATTCAATGGGGAATATTAGTCTTTTCAATATACGGTGCTTAATATTCACATGTAAAAAAAATGAATTTGGATTCCACCATACAAAAAATTAACTCAAAAATGGTCAAAGGCCTAAATGTAAAATCTAAAACTATGAAACACTTAGAAAAAAATAAGTGTAAAACTTTTATGACCTTGGATTAGGCAATGGTTTACTTATATGCATGTCACATTTAAAGCACAGAAAAAATACATAAACTCGACTCCATAAAAATTAAAACTCTGTGCATCAAGGGACAGCATCGAAAAAATGAAAAGACAATCTGTAGAATAGGGGAATATATTTGCAAATCACACAGCTGATAAGGAACTTATGTACAGACATATAAAGGACTCTTACTACTCAATAGTAAAAAGACAAATGATCAGATGCTTTAATGAAAAAAGATTTGCATAGATGTTTCTCTAAAGGAGATTTACAAGTGGCCAATAAGCACATAAAAAGATGCTCAGTAGTCATAAGAGAAATGCAAATCAAAATCAAAAAATACCATGTCACACCGCCAACAGGATGGATATAATTTTTTAAAAGACAATAACAAGGATTGGCACGAATGTGGAGAAGTTAGAAAGCTTATACACTGCTGGTGGGAATATGAAATGGTGCAGTCACTTTGGAAAACAGTTTAGCAGTTCTTAAAAAGTTAACATGGAGTGGCCATATAACTCAGATGTCCACTCGAGGTGTATACCTAAGAGAACTGAAAAGATTTGTTCACACAAAAACTTATACATAAATGCTCCTAGCTACAATACTTAGAGTGGTTAAGTGGGAACATCTCCAAATGTCCCTCAACATGGATAAGCAAAATGTGATATGCCCATATGATGGAATATTATTTGTCCATAAAAAGGAATGAAATACGGATACACACTACAATATAAATGAAACTTGAGCACGTTGTAAGTGAAAGAAGCCAGTCACAAGAGACCACATATATTGTATAATTTCATGTATATGAAATATCCAGAATAGGTAAGTCCATAGAGAGAGAAAGTAGATTAGTGGTTACCAGGGGTTGGAGAGGGGAAATGTTGGGGGTCTCTTTTTAGGGTAATAAAAAATGTCCTAAGATTAGATAGTGGTGATGGTTGCACAACTCTGTGAATATACTAAAATCCACTGAATTATACACTTTAAAATAGTGGATTTTGTGGTATGTGAGTTTTATCTCAATAAGCTGTTATTAAAAAAAAAAAGTAAACTAAAATAGAGGAAACTTCCTTAACTCATAATGTATTTGCCAAAGACCTAAAACAAACATTATATGCAGTGGTACAACTGTAAACATATTATAATTAAAGTCAGAAATAAAATAAGTGTTCCTGCTACACCTTTTTTTATTCTTTTTTTAAATTTTATTTTACTTTAAGTTCTGGAATACATGTGCAGAACATGCAAGTTTGTTACATAGGCATAAGTGTGCCATGGTGGTTCGCTGCTACACCTTTTTATGCAGCATTGTACTAGAGACCCCAGTTAGCAACATAAAGCAAGAAAATGTCATGTAATGAATTTTTTAAAAAATAAATCTCATTGTTGGTTTATCATAAGATTGTTTGTATGGAAAATCCCAGATATTCTATTGAAAATTACAACTAGAAAGATAAGACAGTCAGCTTCATTTCTGGATACAAGCTCAATCGTGTTCCTATATGCCCACAATAATCAATTAGAATATGTAACTGAGAGAAAGTCCCCAACCATAAAAGCAAGAAAAACTGTAAGTTACTTGGAAATAAATCCAATGAAAGATGTGAGAGACCTTTATAGAGAAAATTATGAAAAGTTACTCAAGGATGTAGAAGACCTGAAAAAAAATAGAGAAATATAACACATTCATGCATGGGAAGACTCAACATTATACAGATGTCAGTTCTCCTCCAAATTAATCTATAAACTCATTGCAATTCCAATCCAAATCCCAATGGAGCTTTTCATAGAGCTTGACAAACTGATTCTAACATTAATCTGAAGTAGTTGAGAACAAAGAAGAGTCAAGACAAAAGAATAAGGAGAAAGAACTTTCCCAGCTAGACATAAAGATGAACTAAAAAGCTATGTGAAATTAAAATAATGAAGGAGGTATGCAGGATAGACAAATCTATCAGCAGAACAGACTAGAGAGCTCTGTGTATTTATGAGGACTTGGTGTATGTTGGAGGTGGCTTTATGTATCATCAAGAAAAGAATGATTACTCAATAAATAGTGTCAGACAATTAGCTACCTCTATGAAGGACTTTTTTTATTTCTGTCTTTTTGGGATACAGGTGGGGTTTGGGTTTTGGTTACATGGATAAGTTCTTTAGTGGCAATTTCTAAGGTTTCGATGCACTCATCACCCAAGCAGTGTACCCAATATGTAGTCTTTTATCCCTCACCCCGCTCCCATCCTTCCCCCTCAAAGCTCCAAAACTCATTATATTACTCTTATGCCTTTGCATCCTCATACCTTAGCTCCCACTTATAAGTGAGAACATACGATGTTTGGTTTTCCATTCCTGAGTTACATCACTTAGAGTAAAGGCCTCCAGCTTCATCCAAGTTGTTGTAACAGACATTGTTTCATTCCTTTTTATGGCTGAGTAGTATTCCATGGCATATATACACCACATTTTCTTTATCCACTCATTGGCTAATGTGCACTTTCGTTGGTTCCAAATCTTTGCAATTGCGAATTGTGCTCCTATAAACATGGGTGTGCATTTGGCTTTTTTCATATAATGACTTCTTTTCCTCTGAGTAGATACCCAGTAGGGGATTGCTGGATCAAACAGTAGTTCTACTTTTAGTTCTTTATGGAATCTCTATGAGGGACATTTTTAACTGGATCCCTACCTCATACCACACAGAAAAATAAATTCCAGATAGATCAAACAAAACTTTAAAACTATTATAAGGAAATGTAGTTGAGTATCTTTATGATATGGAGTTAGGCAAAGATTTCCTAAACAAATAGCAATATACTAATTATAATGGAAACCCTGTCCATTTGACTACATCAAATACTAAAATTTCTGTATGCTAAAACCATCATAAAACAAAGTAAAAGTACAATACATTTGAAAAAGATAGTTGCAACAGTATAGAAATAGTACTCAGAATACACAGTACAGTACTCCTATAACTCAAAAAGAAAATGACAAATGGCTGGGTGCAGTGGCTTATGCCTGTGATCCCAGCACTTTGGGAAGCTGAGGCAGGTAGAACACCTGAGGTCAGGAGTTCGAGACAAGCCTGGCCACCGTGGTGAAACCTCGTCTCTACTAAAAATACCAAAATTAGCCTGGCATGGTGGCAGGAGCCTGTAATCCCAGCTACTTAGGAAGCTGAGACAGGAGAATCACTTGAACCTGGGAGTTGGAGGTTGCAGTGAGGCAAGATTGTGCCAATGGACTCCAGCCTGGGTGACAGAGTGAGACTCTGTCAGAAAGAAAAGAAAAGAAAGAAAGAGAGAGAGAAAAAGAAAGAAAGAAAGAGATAGAAAGAAAGAGAGAGGGAAAGAAAGAAAGATGACAACCCAATTTTTTAAACTGAGTAAAAGAAAACACAAAAGATGTATAAAAGAAAACCCAAACAATTGACAAATGTATGTTAAAAATGAAACTTTAATACTAAGCTGGGAAATAACATTTTTTCATTGAATTCTTTTTCATACAGATCACATTGGCCAAAAAAAAAAAAAATCATTCCCACCATCCTTGTCCAGTCAGGATCACACACACTGTTGGGGCTGTAATTGGGAAAATTACCCTGGAAAATAGTTTTGTAGTAACTATCGAAGTTGGGTATGCAACTATTATATGATCTAGCATGTCTACTGTTAGGTCTATATATAGACCTAGAAAATTCCATGTGTAGCAGTAACTATAACTGAAAAGAAAAGGCAATGACCTAAATGTTCTTCCACATGAAAATAGTTTTTAATGTGTTATACTCACATAATGGAATATTATACAGCTATTAAAATGAATGAACTAGATCTGTGAGTATCAGCAAAGATCAAACTCACACAGAGTATTGGGAGAATAAGGCAAATTGCAGATGGCTAAACACAGTGAATCATTTATGTAACATGTTGAATCACACAAAAACCACTACATATTGTCTGTAAGTACAAATACATATGGCAAAAATGTGAAAACATGAACAGAAAGGATGAAAACAAATTCATGATTATGATTGCCTCTGACGGATGAAGAAGGAGAATTGGGACTAGAAAGGGGACTAAAGAACTTCAGCTTCATTAGTAATTTTTAAATTTTCTTATTTTGTGAAAGGATGTGGGACACATGTTAACATTCATAAATTCAGAATAGTAGATAAAGGGGAGTCTCTTCCCTCCCTCCCTCCCTTCCTTCCTTCCTTTCTTCTTCCCTCCCTCCCCCCCTTCCTTCTTTCCTTCCTTCCTTTCTTCCATCTTGTCTTTCTAATAAGAAATAATAATGGCCTCTCCTTCCTGGAAGTGGGGAAGGAGAATGAAAAGCTAAAACGAATCCGTTTTTTTCTTAACTCGTACTCATATATATCTTGGAACAAGGATGATAAGAATCCAGGAGGCCTTCAGTGAGGAGGTGATACTTTAATGGAGTTTTGAAGGATGAATAGAAGTTCTCCTCTGTACAGGATCAAGGAGAAAGATGGAAGAAAGACATTCTAGATGAAGAGACAAGCATGTGCAAAACCTCAGAAACCTAAAACAGCATGCGTATTCAGGAATTATAAGTAAATGGGCAAGGATGGGTGCAGGGAGCTGGAGAAATAGCCAAGGCCAGATCATGGAGGTACTGGGGAGACAGGCTAAGGATCTCAAACTTCATCCTGTGAGCACTGGGGACTCAGGGCTAGGAGCATACTGCAAGGTAGAGCCCTTCTGGCCTCTGCCTGCTGTGCACCAGAGTTTAGAACAATTCCATACCACTTTGAATAGGTAAAGGTGGGTCTGCCATTCCAGTGGACAGATCCTCCCTCTTGCCACTTTCTAAAGTGCCATTTTGAGAACAACTTTATCCATGGGGGATACAACAGACCTCTTGGCACAAAGTGACTGGATACAAGGGACTAGCATCCTGCAGGAGTTTCCTGGGAATACCAGCTGTCCAGTACCTGGAGACTTCAGTGCTCAGGAGATATTGTAGCCTCTTTATCAAGGAAGAGAAAGTCTTCAGTCCTATGGGGAGCTAGGCTTCAGTGCAGCTCCTTCACTGGAAAGAGTGGGATGGAGAGAACTCAGTATTCCCTTGTTTGCTGTCTAGCCAGCCCAGAGTCTGCTGCTGTGGTTAGTTCAGGCCATTCTTCTCATCATACTACAAGCAGCAAAGGTCATGGTTAGGCTTGTATTTTTAAAGCCCAGCATCAAGTAAAAGATGAATTGGAAGAAGGGGGCAGGGCCACGTTATGACTTCATGGGCCTTTTGGCACTTGTGCCTTCATGGGTTCCTTCCCCCATAAAAACATTAGAAATTATGTTTTACCATGTGTTAGTATAAAGGTAAATCTATTTTTTACAGTACTACACTATTTATTGAAAATTTTTATGCATATATACAAAATATGTTACGTTACATGTATTAATAGAGATAGAAAAATCATTTTAAATCTGTTGTATCTGTTGTAAAGGTGAAAATATTATTATATGTTAAAACATTTTTATTGACCTAAAAGTTTAGTTTTTCTTCTGATTTTAAAATATCTTCATGGGTTCCCCTTAAAGTATCATGGGCCATAGGTACTGTGCCTACTGTGTCTATTGGATAAGTCAGCAGCCCTGGGGAAAAGACACAGGGAGACCATGCAGGAGGCATCACAACAGTCACTGGGGTCCATGCTGATGCAGTCGCCATAATGATGGAGAGGCTGGTGAGAAAGATATTTGATGAACTAGACTGAAGTGAACACAGATATTCTTCATGGAAATATAAGGATGGAGGGTGGAGGGGAAGAAGCAGAGGCCCAGCAACCAGAGAAGTACCCCTGCCTCCCACATCTCATACACTGTAAATGAAGATAGACAGAAGGAAGCTAATTGGAGCCATTTGCAGCCTAAATGGAACTGCTTCCTCATCCCTCCAATGGGACAGACCCACTTGGGAAACCAAGCATCCAGAGCAGCCAGTATTTAAGAACTTGCTCGTTCAAGCACATCACTGGTAAATGAGCTCCCGGGAGAGCCTCTCATGCCATAGCGGAGACACTGGTGTTCTGGAGTTCCAGAACAGGGTCAGAGACCTGGCCCTCAGCTAAGATGCTCCTTCAGCTTCATCCTTCAGTGGGCAAGCTGCTCAGCTGGCATCGATGCCCCACGCAGAGCCCACGCCACAACAAGAGCAGACAACAACGTTGCCCAGACTGCTAGCTGCTGTCAGCATGTTGCTTCTCCATGAGCTGAGCCAGCAGCTTGGGAGAAAGAGAAATAGATCCCAATTAAGGTCTGCCTCAAGCTGTGGCAGGATGTCAGCAGGTCCCTCCAGCTACCTCTACACACACACACACACACACACACAAACACACACACACACACACACCCCTTTCTCCTATTCTTTCTTACAAAGCTGGGTCAGCATTCACTGCCTCAAATTCTGTC
Source organism: Hylobates moloch (assembly GCF_009828535.3). NCBI lineage: Eukaryota > Metazoa > Chordata > Mammalia > Primates > Hylobatidae > Hylobates > Hylobates moloch. The sequence goes on from NW_026652284.1 coordinate 17,089,357, forward strand.
ACAAAACCTAAGGCTCAGCTCCCAGCAAAGCAAAAAGAAAGCAGGAATGTGAAGCTTTCTGTGCCCTCATTCTACAAATGAACTTATTAATACCTTCCACAAATGTCTTGATATAGATCCCTGAAATCTCTCCCTTGCACTTCCCCAGCAGAGGTCAGGCACTTTGCCAAGGGGCCTCTTGGGTACCTACCTATTGTTCCCAGGCCAAGTTTGAGCAATCCCAGTTGTTCCCAAACTTTAGTGTGCATTAAAATCACCTGGAAAGCCCGTTAAAATGCAGACTGCTGGGCCCCAGCCTCAGGGTTTCTAGTCCAGCAGGTCTGGGTGTCCCAAGGATCTGCATTCCTAGCATGTTCCCAGTTGATGCTGATACAGCACCTTAGGGACCACACTTTGAGAACCACTGCCTTTACCCATTTCCAAACTTTTGCTTTTCTGCTTTTGACCTTCCTCCCTGTCCTCCAAATCCTTACCTTTCCACTGTTTCTTACATGTCTCCTAACTTGACTCTTAACCTTGTCTTTCCACCCAAGCCCTTGGCTCCTCTGAGCTCCAGTGCAACCAGGCTACCTGTGGCCTTCATGACTAATGACTCCCCCACCCAGCTCTGCCCCAGGAGGAAGGCACCAGCTGTGGCTCTCATGGGGCCTTTTACTTTTTAAGAACCCCTCTACATGATTCGCCTTACATGTTGGAGAGGATTCTCTGTCCACACTAAGTGCTTATCAGAGAATAACCAAAGAGACTTCTCTTGTGTTGAGCAAGGGGATCCTGGGGTTAGAAATGCCCCCTACATCTCACTTCAGCCCCAGAGGAAGCCCCATCTCACATATCAGGAGACTGAGCTGCACGTCAGTTAGTGACTAGTCCAGAAAGCGTCCTGCTGGTTCCACAACAGAGATAAGTGTCCCAGCCAGGTCTTCTGATGCCAGGTTCCCTGGTCTTCCCACTTGCAATCAGCTTCTGTATCTGTTGGGAATGCTTTCAGCTGCAAGTAACATAATCCCCGGCTAACAGTGGCCAAAACCCACCAAGATGCATTTTTCTCATTCATGGTCATGTATTTTCTTAGAAGTCTGGAGGTGAAATGTTTTAGGACTAGGTCAGTGGTTCACTGATTATCAGGGCACAGGTGGTCTTTGCAATTCCCTGACTTTTATCTCAGGATCACAAGATTGCAGTCAAAGTTCAGAGATACGATTCTCCCTATGGCCATGTTAAAGCCGGCACATAGGGGCTTGCAAGATGTAGATTTTCCCCTGATTTGTTCCTCTCTTATGAAGGAGGAAGCTCTCTCCCCCAGCTGATTTCCCGTTACACCCATTAGCTAGAACTAGACAGGCAGGGAAGTTCTGCTATCAAAGAGAAAAGATGGTGATAGCTATGGGGCAAGCAACCAAGACGGCATACCACGGCATCCTTCCAAAATAAGTGTCCCACAGGATTCTGGGAGCTTCTGGATGGCCAACACATTCAAGCCTATTGGACTGTAAAACCACTGATCTGTGTCCTAGTCTTCTTTCTATTCTCAGTGTCTGACACACTAAATCTGTGCATTCAACACACATCAATTCATTTCCATGTGCCTGCTATGTATCAAACACTGCAGCAGGCATTGGACCAGCATGACATAGTAGAAAGAGCATGGGCTTTAGAATCAGACCGGATTATCTTCAAATCTCACCATTTTCAAGCTGTGTGACCTCAGGCAAGCCTCTTCACCTATCTGTGCCTCATTTTTGTCATTGCAGAGTGGTCATGAAGACTTAACACACATCAGGCACGGGACACATAGTCATTCAATGGATGAGAGCTGATGATAATGACCTAAGAAGGGTGGCACATGGCACGCTGGCCATACCCTCAGTTAACACACTGCCAAGTCTCAGGACTCACAACCCAGCAAAAGAGACAGACAACAGAACACATAATCACAGCATAATGGGACAGGAGTGGAGATGGCACTAAAATGACACAGAGAAGGGGACCGGCCAGTGCATCTATGCACTTACCACAGCTTTCCCACACAGCACCTTAGCAAGCGGGTCTGATCTATCTCACCACTGAGGGCGGGTGGGGGGCAAAGGGATGAGTCACCATCATGCAGAGCTTCAATTCCTTTGGAAAGCCACCATGAAAAACATGGAATGAGGCGGGGTGTGGTGGCTCATGCCTGTAATCCCAGGACTTTGGGAGGCCTGGGCGGGAGGATTGCTTGAGGCCAGGAATTTCAGACCAACGTGGGCAACATTGTGAGACCTCCTCTTTATAAAAAATAAAATGAAATAAGCTGGGCATGGTGGTGTGGACCTGTAGTCCCAGCTACTCAGGAGGTTGAGGCAGGCGGATCACTTGGGTCTGGGACGTTGAGGATGCAGTGGGCATGATCATGCCACTGCATGCCACCGTGAGTGACAGACCAAGACCCTGTCTCAAAAATAAAAAATCTAGGAGATAGGCATGATGATTAACTCCATTTTCAGCTGAAGAAACAGAGGCACAGGGAGGTAATACATTTGAACCCCAGGTCCCAGCTCTGGAGCCTGTGTTCTCACCATTACGTTACACTGCCTCCCTGAGATGGGTTACAAGGCATCTTCCCTGCTCAAGGACTTTGTTTGGCAGATGGGGGATATCCAGGTGAGGTTGGATTTGAGTATATTCCCACCATGAAGAGCGGCTGGCAAGGCCTCGTCACATCTCCACTCCCTGCCTAGCCCAGATAGGAGGGGGATTCTGTACTCCATTCTGTACTTCCAAGGGGATGTGGACAGAATGGCATGGGCCCAAGTGATGCCAGTGGTACCTCAGCTCTTGGCAGTATTTCTTCTTCATTGTTGTTGAAGTCCTACATTCCCAGGCCATGCTGCAGGATCCTCTATCCCTTTCCTGGCCCCTCATCTACACCAGCTTCTGGGCCGGGCACCAGATACAGGCAGAGGTGTTGTACCAGATTCAACCTCAGCCCCTGAAGGGCTCAAGATCTAGGAAAGAACACAAAAGACCAATGTTTGCAAGGCTGCCTGCTGAAGCGTAGAGGAAGACATCTCACCCAGCCTTGGAGAAATGATGGTTAGGGGAGTCTACAGTGAGATACTGCAAGATACTGCACACTGGCTCATGAACAGAGCCCAGCCAGGTGAAGCATTTGGGAGAGGTGATAATAATAACAGCAAACACTTACTGTGGCAGGCGCCTGTCTAAACATTTCACTGAAGTTAATTCACCAGGACTCAGAAACAACCCAGTAAGGTAGGTGATATGATTTGGCTGTGTCCCCACCCAAATCTCGTCTTGAATTGTAGCTCCCATAATTCCCACGTGCTGGGGGAGGAAACCAGTGGGAGACAATTGAATCATGGGGGCGGTTTCCCCCATACTGTTCTCATGGCAGTGACTAACTCTCACAAGATCTGATAGTTTTGTAAGGGGAAACCCCTTTCACTTGTCTCTCATTCTCTCTCTTGCCTGCTGCCATGTAAGTCATGTCTTTCTCCTTCCACCATGATTGTGAGGCCTCCCCAGCCACGCAGAACTGTAAGTCCATTCAACCTTTTTCTTTATAAATTACCCAGTCTTGGGTCTGTCTTTATCAGCAGTGTAAAAATGGACTAATACAGTAGGTATGCCTATCATCTCCATCTTACAGATAGGAAACTGAGGCACAGAAAGGTTAAAGAGCTTGTCCGATATCATTGAAACAGTAGACAGTGAAGCCAGCATCTGGTTCTGGCCTCTGGGCTCTCAACCTCCACACCATGCTGGAGAGGGTTCCCTGCTGAACAGCAGCTCCTGCAAAGGCCTGGGCACCTGGCACAGGGTCCACCCAGGGCAGCCAACAGTGGTGAGGCTGGAGAGACCAGCAGTCAGCTTTTGTTCACTGACACAGCTATGGAGTGGGCTGACAGCAGTCCAACCATGCACCATGCGGGAAAGCCAGTCAGTTCTCTCCACTCCCCTGGCTGCTTGACAGCAGACCCGTAGACTCAATCCCCAAAGACCTAACCCTGATTCCAGCCCCAGCCTTAACCCAGCCTCAGTTTCTGCAAAACCTTCCCCAGTTAATTAGATGCGTGGAGACCATCCAACCCACCAGGCAGTTTTCCACACTCCCTCCTCACTCTCTGCTCTCACCCTTGCCTGGTCTGGTATCCATAATGCATTTTCACAACTTATGTATGCCCTTTATGGGATCTTTTATTATCTCTCCTCAAACCACATCTGGCTAATTTGCTAAGCACTGAAGCAAAATCCAGAAACACCCAACAGATAAATTAAGGAACAACTGTTTCCCTTTCAGGAAGATTGACCACAAAAGTCACCAAACAGCAAACTCTTTTTCAATGCCAGTGCACTATAGAAGGATTCTATTTTTAAATCAGTCCACAAATGTTTGTCCTATTGATTTCGTTGATTTGTTTATATATACCCTGTCTCATTCCACTAAAAAAAAGGCTTGTGCAATTTTCAAAATACATGTAACAATTACAATAAATAGATGTAGAGTCAGGACAAAGAAAAGTAAAGATAGGAAATAAAATAATGCAAGGAGTTTTATTCAGCTTCAAAATATCCTGTACAGTTTGATTTGGTTGGGTAGCTTGCTGAGTTTGAGCTTCCTGGTGGCCAAGGCAAGGACAAGTGTATTCATTAAACAGATTCCTAGGGCTCCACCATCAGTGGGTGGCCTGCCAGTCACCCACCCCTGATGGCACAGTTGCTTATCTTTGAACATAGATGGGCAATGGTCCCCAAGGCCCAGACAAGCCACCTTCTCGACCGTCGATGTCCCTTCCCCTGGGCTCCTAGAAGTTCTTACTCTTAAGATAAGAAGGGGTGGGCTACCCTCTTTTGAAGCCTCCTAGGTTCCAGGCATTGTGCCAAGTACTCTATGTGTCTTAACTTACCTAATCCCGCCTCTATGAGGTTCAAATTAACAGCTCCAACATCTACTTGGAACCCAGGTTCTTCCAGAAATTATTGGTTACTTAGATGTCTCAAAGTCACACCGAACTCACTGCGTCTAAGTTGACCCCTCATAATCTCCAGTCTCTTTCCTTTGTTTTGGGGCTCAGCGAATGGCACCACCATCCGGTGGCTCAGGCCAGACCTGATGAGTCATCCTTATCTCTGTCATGCCCATAAAACACCTACTACCAAGTGCTGGCAGCCTTACCTCCTAAACAGTTCCTGAAGCCCTCACTTCTCTTTACTGCACCTGCACCTCCCTCCCTTGATGGGTCACCTCCTCTTGTGTGAGCCCCTCCAAGAACTTCTCACCCTGGTTCCTCACATCAACTCTGGTTCCTCTAACACACCCTTCACTCTGCAGCCAGAATAATCTTGTCAAGACACAAAACATATCTGACTTCAGCAATCCTGATTAAAACCCCTCATTGGCTTCCCGTTATTCTTAAGATGGAGACCACAGCCCTCAGAGTGGAGAACAAATTGGCCCCTGTCCACATCTCCAATTGCACTGCAAATCACAGCTCTATTGGCTCTTCTCCAGCCTCACTGGCCACCTCCTCCTTCACCGTGCCTGGGATGCTCCTTCATGCCATTCTGCTCATCCATCAGCTCTTCCTAGCCATCACCTCCTCCTTCACTGTGCCTGGGATGCTCCTTCATGCCATTCTGCTCATCCATCAGCTCTTCCTAGCCATCACCTCCTCTGGGGAGCCTTCCCTGACTCCTGTCACTAGTCAAATCCTGCTTAAGCTTTCCTAGTGCCCCACACCTCCCCTTTGAGGCTCTCATCCCAGCTGGGAGGATGGGAGCCCCACAGGCTGGCCTCAGTGTCTGCACTTACACCCTTTCCATAATAAGCAGTTGATTAGCCCTTGATAATATTTGTTGAATGTTGTTGAATGAATAGATTAGAGGCTCGTCATAGACCAAATGATGGCTGTTGAAGATATCAGGTCCTAATCCCTGGAACCTGTAAATATTACCGTATTTGGAAAAGGGTCTTAGCAGATGTGATTAGGTGAAGGATCTTGAGATGGGCAGATTATCCTGGATTATTCAGTGGACCTTAAATGCCATCAAATGTATCCTTATAAGAGGGAGGCAGAGGGAGACTTGAGACACAGAGGAGAAGGTGATGTGAAGACAGGGCAGAGAGAGATTGGAAGACACTGGCCTTGCAGACTGGAGTGACAAAGCCACAAGACAAGAAGTGCCACAGCCACCTGAAGCCAGAAGACGCAAGAAGCAGATTCTCCCCTCGAGCTTCTGGAAGGAGCACAGCCCTGCACACACCTTGATTTCAGCCCATTGGTAGCCAATTTGGACTTCCAGCCTCCAGAACTTTGGAAGAATAAATGTGCATTGTTTTAAGTCACTAAGTTTGCAGCAATGTGTTACAGCAGCCAAAAAGACCTAAGGTGAGGCTCACAGATGATGAAACCCAAGCTCAGAGAAGCTAAGTTATTTGCCCAAAGTCACATGGCTAGTCCAGCCCTGCCCTCCCCTCAATCTTCTCCAGGAAGCTATTTAGAGAAAGTTGACTTTTCCAAAATGAAAACCCAAGTGGGGCTGAGGTTACTTGGGAGCAATGAGAGCTCACAGCCCCCAGAACAGGTGAGGGGAAACTGGCCCCTCTCAGCACACATGGAGCCAGCTCGGGTCCTGGCCTCTTCTCCATCTCTTGTTCTGAAGTTGCAGATCCCAGCTTATCCCTTCACCTCAAACTCCAGGAGAGGACCCTTCTCAGGACTTGATTATTCCCAGCACAGTCCCTCAAGAAACTGGGCAATGACAGCCAGGAATTATCCAAAAACTCTGGCTTGATCGCTCCTGAGCCACGAAGCCTGCTTGCTAATATCTCCCTTCAGAAAGTTCCAGGCCCCTGCCTCTTTGTTTCCTCCTTCCCTTGCTCCTTTCCTTCTTGCCACTCCTGGCATCATACAGAGAGTGAAGCCAGTATGGATATCACCTTGACAGCCATCTTGCTAGGTGAAGCTAAGACAAGAACAGTGCTACGATGAACTGAGCACAACACGCCCCAGGCACACGCTAGGTACTGTCATATGGCACACCTCAACAGGCTCAACAGCCAGGCAAGATAAGTGGTACCTGTCTTGCTGTTGTGGCTTAAAGAGACCAAGAGCTCAAAGTTACCCAGCTAGGAAGTGGCCAAGTTGGGATTCAACCAGGTCTGCCTGACTGCAGATCTAGTGCTTTTCCCACCCACTCCACCATCTCCAGTCCCAGCCCAGGAGAAACTGCTTCTCCCTTAATAGAGAAGACACCCAGGGGTCCCGCTTTCTCAGCCTGTCTCCACCAAGTCTTCTGCCCTGAGTTTCCATTTATCCATCCAAAAAATGAAGCAACCACCCAACCTAGCCCAAGCCCACTCAAGGCAAACTCATGCAAATCAAATGCAATAATAGACAAGGAGCTGTTTTGAAAGTAAAAGTTTCCTGCCTGGGATTATTATTGTAAATACTGTATACTCAACTCTTGATTTCCCACACTAATGGGAGGGAGCAGTGGTGCAAATAATTAAAAATGCATTTATATTTGGTTCTGGAATGTGTTTTTGTTGTCATATTTGGAGACGGGTGGGTCTGGTGTTCTGGGAATTCAGTGTGACTTCGTAATCCTTCTGAAAAAAAAAAAAGAGAAAAAGAATAACAAATGCTTGTCTTGAGAGCAACCAGAAAGCCATTCCATGCTCAGTCTCAGCTGGTCTCCCTGTCTCTGCTAAGAATGGGAAGTGTTACCTCCAAGGTAGATGCAAACGCACCCAGCCTGGCAGAGCTTTGACATTAACGACTATTGTTGCTTTAAACCACTGGATTTTCAGATGGTTTGTTATGCAGCAGTAGTTAACTAATACACCCCCAATTCCACATTCCTAGGAGGTCTGTGTCCTCTCCAAGATTTCTGTGAATTCCTGGTCACTTTGGAATCCAAATTCTTTTAATCCTTCCATCCTTCCTCCCGCCCCTCCTTTCCTCCCACATTGTTCCTTTCCCAGACCCGAAACCCATCTCTTACCCCTGATATTTCCCAAATAACTTACAAGGTTTTGGTGAGTGTAACAGACTACTGAGAATCTGGAGCCGGTGGAGGAGTTTTCCTATCACAGAATCTCAGACGACTTACAGTTGGATGCTAAAAATCTCTGTTCTTAAAAAATATTTGGCTGGGCGTGGTGGCTCACGCCTGTAATCCCAACACTTTGGGAGGCCGAGGAGGGTGGATCACGAGGTCAGGAGATCGAGACCATCCTGGCTAACACGGTGAAACACTGTCTCTACTAAAAATACAAAAAATTAGCTGGGTGTGGTGGTGGGCGCCTGTAGTCCCAGATACTCGTGAGGCTGAGGCAGGAGAATGGCCTAAACCCGGGAGGTGGAGCTGGCAGTGAGCCGAGATAGCGCCACTGCACTCTAGCTTGGGCGACAGAGTGAGACTCTGTCTCAAAAAAAAGATATATATATATTTGGTCGCCCCCCCCACACCAACTTTCTTCCTTAGCTTTGGTCTCCTGCCAGTTTGCCTCCTCTCTCCCTCTATTTGTTTCTCTTCTCTTCTCTGTTCTTCCACACCTCCAATTTCCCATGCGTATCATCGGCTAGCAGTTTAGCTATCTGCCATTTCCAGACACTTCATGCTCTCTGAGTCTTATCTTCCACTTCCAAAAGATTGTCAAAGTATTTTCCAAAACAAAGATAGTTTCCTCTAAGGGGATTCTGATGCCAGATATTCAACTAATAGTTGTACTTTTTAATCCTGCTGCATAAGTGAGGGAGGATACTTCCAGTTGTCCATTGAATATTCATTCTTTTCTTCTTTCTTACCTTCGGTTTGCTCATTTTATTCAGGGGAGTTAATTTTTCCACCTCCTTTGCAGACCAGAGTGGACATGAGACATGGTTATGGTCCTTGAGGTGTGAAGAGAAGTCTGCTGGGGATTTATGGGAATGTTCAACTTTTCCTGAGACAGGTGCCACCCCGTCCTCTTGCTTCTTTCTGACTAGGACACAGACCCAGTGTCTGGCAGTGCAGCAGCCATCTTGCCACCATGAAGACGAAAGCCACATGCCCAGGATGGCAGAGCAGAAAGACAGAACAGGTCTGTACTCTTGACTTCCTTCAGCTGCACCTGGACTGCTTAATTCTGGACTCCACGTTCAGGGCAAAAATAAACTCCTGTTTGTTGGGGTTTCGTCTCTTGCATCTGAATGCAATCCTATGCGATCCTCCCTGATTCAATACGTAATTACATTTTGATTTCGAAAACCCTTCCTTTCATCGCTGCTGCTTCAGGTAAATGGATGATGCTGTCAACCACTGACTATACATTAAACAAAGTTGCTAATGATGTCAATTAAAAGTGTTCAAGTAATATCACCTGCAACGATTGAGCGTTGTCTCTAAGTGGAAAAGAACAGCTGGGAACCTCACGCTCATCTCAGAATAGCGCTAGCCTGAGCCCTCCTGAGGGCAGAGATGGTGCCCTTGTTTGTTCAGTCTCGCTGTGACATGCTGGGCACCAAGGGGACTCAGAGCTCATGAGTGGAAGGCGAGTGAGCCACAGAGTAGACTCGGAGCTTCCTGAGCATCTTTTTGGTTTGGGGTGGCCCTGAGGAGGTGGATTTCTTTATATGCTTGGCAGACAGGCAAAACCCATGGGAAGCGGCTTGGCAGGACTTTAGACCTCACACCTGGCTGTGATCCCAGCTCAGCCATCTGAGTAGGCAAATAACCTTGGGTGGGGACAATATTTACTCTACAAGCCTCAGCCTTCTCAACTGTAAACTGACGACATTAATCACATCGTCTTACACAGTCATGAGCATTACCTGAGATGACCCGTGCAGAGTGTTTACTACCTGCTCACAGTAAGTCCTCAGTAAATGCCCACTTTACTACCTTTACCCGCAAGGAGGTCATTTCGGTGCTGGATTCGGTAAGGAGACATAGACTAAATGGGTGACAGTCACCTAGCAGAGGAAGCCCCATCTGGGCTCTGCAGGGAAGTCAGCCAGCAGCAGGCATAGGGCTGGGTGGCTCCCTTCTTGCAGCAAGAGCAACTTGCTGGCTCTCAGGTGCTCCTGTCACCTGCTCAGACCCTCCTCATCACCCTGATGTACCAGGATTCATCTATCTGTCCACCTTTCTCACCAGCCTGGGAGTCACTCTCCATACCTGCAGGGTCCAGCACATAGTAGATGACAATGAATGTTTACTGAAAGAGGAAGGGACAGCCAGCCAGAGGTGGTGGATCTGGAAGTGACTTGGGCCAATCTGAGCTGCCTTCAGGCTCCCTAAAAAGAGGACCTAATTCTAGGGGACTCTGCAAGCTGCTGCGGTCTTCTGTGAGAGTAGAAAGGGATCGTGGCAGTGGGGGACAGAGGGAGAGAGACTCAGGATGGGGACAGCAACCAGCCCCAGCCATGTAGCTGGGTTCTTAGCCAGAGAAGACCGAGATCAACAGCAGGACAGGCTCCGAACAGGAAAATGAGCATCTGATTCTCCCCAGGGGTGGGGAGAGGGCGTGAGATTTGGTGCCTGGAGACTGGGCCTGCCTCTGGCATCCCCTTGCTGTGGAGTTGGGCAGCACAGCCCCTCTCCAGGCCTCAGTTTCTCTGTCTATAGAATGAACAATTGAGTGGGGTGACCTATGAAGTGGTCATCCAGCTCTGACCACCTGGGATCTAGGAATGGGCTGCTCTTCAGGGGCTGGACAGAGGCTCTTGCCAGAGTTCTTAGCCCCAGGCCCATCACATGCTGCACCGAGGACCCCTGAGGGCCACTCTGACCTTATTAGGCACCTGCTCACCAACCCCCCAGGACTCCATCCCAAGAAGATATCAGAAATGAAGGGAGAAAACACTAATAAACACAGTACATGGAACTTCCTGCCCTAAGAAACTATGGATCTAGAGGGCCCTTTGCTCCCTGCCTCATTCATTCAGTCAGTCAGACAGGCAATAACTCATCAGACCTCAAGTGGGTCCTGTTGGTTCCAGGCCCTATGCTGGGCACTGGAGATGGTGCCATGAGGAAGATCCTGCAGAAGCCCACAGTCTAAAGGGAAAACAGACTGTGGGACTGACAATTCGGATCTGGAGCCATAGGGGTTGCAATTGGTGGCAGGAGGCAGGCTCTAGTGACACGGAATGAGAGGAGATGCACCGGCCAAGCCAGAGCCTTCCGCTCAAAAGCATCCTGGGAAGCCCCTCAGTCCCACGTAAACAGGGACAGCTGATCACCCTCTTTGGAGGGGGTGCCCCACACCTCCAAGCTTGTAATGGAGGAGATGATGGGGCAGAGGAGGACCCTTTGAGAGAGGGAAAGTCACAAGAGGCGGTGGAGAGAAGGCAGATGGAGTCATTTCTTCCCTCCACTTTGTGGGCTCTGCCTCTAGGTGAGGTCTCCCTGTGCCCTGACCAGGTCTGTGAGCTCCATCTTCTGCACCTTGAGGGCAAGCAGAAGGCCCTATAGTGGGCAGCGAGTGATAGCAGAGTTTTCCAGCATCTTTCCCCATCCACTGAAAGCCCAGTGGGCACAGAGTGCATGCTGGCTCCCCCATCCACTGCTGCCTTTCCTGGCATCAGTCCCCAGGGCCAGCCGTGGTCTCTGGACCCAGAACCCCACTGGTCACTGACCAGGCTGGGAATAGCAGCCCTGGTGGGGGCTGCTCCTCACTGGTGCCAAGCCCTGCTTCACAATCCCAGATCCTTTGCCCTGGGGGAAAGCAGTCTACATCGGCCCCCACTCCAGCCGGGCTCCTGCTGCACTTTCATATATTGGCCTAATATTCCCGGAATTATTTTTTGCTCGGTGTTCTTTTTTTTAAACAGCCCCTGGGAGGCCCCATGGCTTTGCTCTGAGCATGTGGTGCTACTGTCATCAAGTGACCCCTGAAGAATCCCACACAGCCACGACGACGCCCCAGCCAGGGCCCAGGAGGATGCAGAGACAGGCACCCAGCAGCTGAGAAGGCGTTGGGCTGGCGACCTTGGAAGTTTCACCCATCCAGGGAGCTGGGAGCGCATTAGCCCGTTCATCCGCACCCTGTTCCCGGAGTGGCCACAGCTTTCACACCTGGCTCAGCTGAGGAGGCAGTGGAAGACCTCCCTGCTGAGGGGCCCAGCTCTACTCACCCTCCTCTCGACTTGATTTCCCTCTTCCTGTTTCCAGGGTCTCTGGTTTTTGAAATTCTCCATATGTCCCTTTTACCCCTCTCCCTTCTCTGCTCCAGAGAGCTCAGGGAAGAACTGGACCCAGAATTAGTGGGAATGGGGTCCATGCCATGCCCTGTACTCAGTGCCCTGCAGCTGTGAGCAGGTCCCCCAGGCTTTCAGCATTTCACTTTGCTCTTCTTTAAAATGAGGGCGCAATTTTCTGCCTTGCTCATTTCTTAGGCGTTAAATATTTAATGAGCAGCTACTATGTGCTAGGCACTATGCCATGCTCCCTTGCCATAGTGCTATTGTAAAAGTTAAATAATAATAGCAGCAACAACAATGACCAACCTATGATGTGCCAGATCCCTTTCTAAGCAAGCGTTTCCCCTCCTTCTCTTTCTGCTTCACCTTCTCGTCACCTTCTTCATCACCATTCTCATCACCAACCTAGCCCACATGTACCAGATGTGTGCCATGTGCGCTGCTCTAAGTTAATTATGGATATTAACCCTTTAATCCATGTAACAATGCTGTGAAGGATATACTGCCAGGATCCTTATATTGCCGATGAGAAAGTTCAGTCTCAAAGAGGTAATATGAGCCACCCAAGGTCACATGGCTTCTTAGTAGTGAGGCAGGAATTTGAATCCAGGTCTGTCTGACTCCCAAATCCATGCTCTTAACCACTACATTCAACTGCTTCCAACATAAAATAATGGATGTGAAGGCGCAAGGAACATTATACTAAGGTGAATGTCACAATTCCCAGTCAAGGCAGCAGCAATGCCAGGAGAATGGGACACACCTCTGCCTCCCTCACAGCACTCACAGTGGTGTCTTGAGGTCATTCAGACCCAGATTCAAACCTGACTCTGCCGCTAATCTGCTGCGTTGGCTGGGAAAGTTCCTTCACCTCCTGGAGCCTCAATTTTCCCATCTGTAAAATGGGGTTAATGATACCAACTTCTCCATGTTGCTGTAAAGGTGGCATGAAATAGAAATCTGTTTATGAGCCTAGCACACTGGCTGGTGCACAGACTCTCGATGAGAGGGGCTCCTTTCCCATCCTTTTCACAATCCAGACCCCTTTGCCTCAAGGTAGGACCACTGTGTGGTGTCATTTACACCCCAGCATTCCCTGTGGGATTGGGCTGAGGCTGGGTTTTACCCGAAGCCACAAGCTTGCTGGCATCTTGCCCTGCCTGTGCTGCTTTCTTTGCTCCCTTACAGTAAGAGCCCTCCCTCGGTAAGTCACATGCCCCAAAGCCCTGTATCCGGAACCCTGACCTAAGACAAGCTGCACAAGAAGAAGGCATTTCAGGTGGCAGCAGGAAGTGGAAAGATGCAGGGGGTGGGCAAAAGAGCTTGGCAGCCTCTTGGCCTGGACTCCACTGAAAAGGCTTGAGGAGGCTGGGCGCAGTGGCTCACGCCTGCAATCCCAGCACTTTCGGAGGCCGAGGCGGGAGGATCAGCTGAGGTGAGGAGTTCAAGACCAGCCTGGCCAACATGGCAAAACCCCGTTTCTACTAAAAATACAAAAATTAGCTTGGCGTAGGGGCACATGTCTGTAATCTTGGCTACTTGGGAGGCTGAGGCAGGAGAATCGCTTGAACTCAGGAGGCAGAGATTGCAGTGAGCTGAGATCACACCACTGCACTCCAGCCTGAGTGACAAGAGTGAAACAGAAAGAAGGAAGGAAGGAAGGAAGGAAGGAAGGAAGGAAGGAAGGAAGGAAGGAAGGAGAAAGAGAGAGAGAGAGAGAAAGAAAGAGAAAGAGAAAGGAAAGAAAGAAAGAAAGAAAGAAAGAAAGAAAGAAAGAAAGAAAGAAAGAAAGAAAGGAAGGAAGGAAGAAAGAAAGAGAGAGAGAGAAAGAGAGAAAGAAAAGGAGGGAGGGAGGGAGGAAGAAAAGGCTTGAGGAGCCCAGACCAGGACTCTGGGATGGGAAAACATGGTTCTGAGACAGGAAAATTACAAGAGCCTGTGGGTAGTCAACCTGTCAGTTCCCCGTGGGACACCTACCAATTCCCATCCCTGGGCTGCCAAGGAGTGGGCAGACATGCTGGCTCAGCTGACCCCACCCACCAGCGGAGAAAATGGTCACACTGTGGAGCATCCCTGCAGGAGGTGCCTCGGCCCCAAGCTGGTGAGAGAGGCCTCCTCCAAAAGAAAGGGTGGATAAGTAGTGAAGATGAAGATGGCATCCCGTGTGTGACAGCTGGGTTGAGGCTGCCCAACACTTCCCTACCTGGTCACACTCCATGCTGCGACCTTGGTTACGGTACCTGACCCTTCTCCACTCCCTGCCACAGAGCTCAGGGGAGCACTGGAGCCAGAGCCAGTGGGAGTGGGGTCCACACCAGGCCCTGCATTCTGTGCCATGCAGAGGAGGTGGAGTGCCCCAGTCTTTCAGCATCTGGAGTTGCTCGTCTTCCCTCTCTTTATTTGTTCATTGAACAAATATTTCTCCAGCACTGACCATGTGCCAGGCTCTGTACTAAGTCTTCACACTCAGATGCAGGAAGCAAGTAACTGTAATGACAGCGACAATGAGAGCCAGCCTCCTCCAGATGACAGCATGAATGGTGGTCAAGATCCAGGCCTGCGTGTGAGTCCCCCCTGCTACTTTCCCAACTGTGTGATCTTTGGCACATTTCTTCACCTCCCCATGCCTCAATTTCCTCCTTGTAAAATGGAAGAGATAGTGTCTGATGGAGAAGAAACAGGATCACCCAGCCCAGGCTTTCAGCACAGCACCTGGTCCATGGGGAGCTCTCAGTACATGGCGGCCATTGCTCTTACAGTCCCACAAAGCAGGGGCTTCAGACAGAGCTCGAAGAAGTGAGAAGGGATCTGGAGTGACTCTCTCTCTTGCTTTTCCATCCTCCCTCTTGTGGCCCTAACTCAGGCCTCATCACCCCTTACAAGGAATTTCCCCCCAGCCTCCCTGCCTCTGGCCTCGTCCCATCCAATTTGTCTGCAACACGGCGACCAGGTTCATCAACCCCAAATTGCAGGTTGCCTTGGGATCACGTCACTCCCTGGGCCTCCTCCTACATGCATGATAAAGACCACACTGCTCAGTGGGCCCTCAAGATCCTCAAGGGCTGAGGCCAGCATTTGTGCTACCTCCTGCTGCCTCTCACCTCCTACCAGCCTTTCCCACGCCTGCCACCTAAGGTCTACTTCATCGCCTAGGGCCTCTGGAAAGAAGACACCCAATGGTTATCTGAGGGGGCTAGAGGCCAGCTCACATGGGCGTGGAGGCCCATTCCTCGGGTTTCTGAGACCTGGAGAAATTGGGGTTACAGCAGGATAAGGGGCTTCATATGGAAAGGGGCAGCTCTGGAGGCTCCAGGGGAGAATCCTTCCTGGCCTCTTCCAGCTTCTGGTGGTGGCCGGCAGCCTTGTCATTGCTTGGCTTGTAGCTGCATCACTCCAATCCCTATCTCTGTAATCACCCGGCCTTCCCTGTGTCTCCGTGCCTGTGTCTTCAGCTGGCATTCTCATAAAGACACCAGCCATTGGATTTATGACCCCCCCACCCCCAATCCAGCATGATTCAGTATTAACTTGATAACATCTGCAAAGACACTATTTCCAACTAAGGTCACATTTGAAGTTCCAGGTTCACATGGATTTGGGGGAGACACTATTCAGCCACATACAACAGTGTTATTCCCCCATTTTCTAGAAGAGGAAACTGAGACACAGAAAGTGACTTGCTTGAGGTCATGTGGCTTCGTAAGTGGCAGGTCCAGGATCCGTGTTCCTGTCTGCCTGCTGTCAAGACCTCCCCTACCCACCCCACCACCCTAGAACTCCGAGGACCTCAGTCATCACTGTCACTTACTGATGTGCCATTTGACATCCACTCTTCCGTTTAACCCTCAAAACAGTCTTCTGGGACTGGAGACATTATGCTTGTTTCACAGACATCAGCTTAGAAAGGCTAAGTGGCTTGCCCAAGACCATACAGCAAATTAGGGAAAGAGCCAGGATTAGAACTGAAGTCAACCTGACTTCAGAATCAAGGGCTTACCCACTACGGCCTTGAAACACTTCCATTTGTCTTTTTGCTTTGTGACCATTTAAATCTGGAGGAATCACACATCGCCATCCCTGCAATTCAAAGGCCGTTTTCCAAAGTCAGAGATCCTCCCCACCTAATCCATGTTGAAGGGGCTCTCCCATCCCTAGGGGCCTGGGAGGGGGATTTGGAGAGGAGAAGCCACCTCCCCCACCCACATTTACACAACACTCACACTCACACATCCACACTCACACACTCACACTCCTCTGCCAGCCAGCCATCTCCCAGAGCCAATTAACAAGGCTGGGTAGTCTCAAGGGAGCCCCACGGGGTGATAGACTTATTGATCCACTAGAGTTGCGGAGTGTCAGGCCGGAGAGAGGAGTCATTTAGGCAGTGTTCTCTCTTTCTGAGTGCGGCAGGGACTCTGGGGGTGGAGAGTAAGTTGTATTTACTGTGATGGTAATTGAAAGGCAGCAGCAGCCGCCCCACATTGTCCCTGGCAATACCTAATTGGTGGACCAAAAACTGCAGGAGAGCTGGGGCTGGGGCTGGGGGTGGGGAGAGGGAGGAAGAAAGTTAATATAGCCCAGAATCAATAGCGAAAGCTTTCACAGTGTCAGGCACAATAAATGGAGCTGAACGACTGGAAGCTGCAGAAAATTAGCCTCGAGGCTGACTTGGTTTGAAAGCTAAAATCTGGTAAACGCAGAGACAGACGGGAGTTCCTGGCCACCCCTTCTGTTGTCATGTTTTCTGGTGGCAACTGGAGGCCTGGTGCCAGCTCAGAGTGCACAGGCCTGGGGGAGGATGCATCAGACGGACTCTAATTTGGCCACCTGGTAAAGGACTCAAGACATGGAAAGGCTGCGGTCACCCATGACCTTGGCCCAATCGTGTCAGCTCACAGAGCTTTGGTTTGCTCATCTGCAGAGTGTGCACCTAGTATGGGAGTGCAGTGTTGTATGGTGGAAAGAACATGAAAAGACCAGGGTTTGAACCCCAGTTGTGCCATGTCCTCATGGTGGGACACTGGATAGGTGACTTAACCCCACTAGAAAAGGAAAAGTGTGATACCTGGCTGTGGTAGGCTGAGAATGGACCCCTAAAAGATATTCACGTCTCAATGCCTGAAACTTGTGAATGCTACCTTATAGGGTAAAATAAAAATGGTTCTTTGCAGATGTGACTAAATCAAGGATTTTGAGATGGGCAGATTATCCTGGAGCATCTGGGAGGACCTTAAATGCAATCACCACTGTCCCTTATAAGACAGTGGCAGAGAGAGATTTTACAAAGACACACAGAGGAGGAGGTGACATGAAGATGGAACAGAGGGTGATCTGAAGATGCTGTCCTTGAAGATTGGAGTGATGCAGCCACAAGCCAAGGAATACTGGCAGCCTCCAACACTGGAAGAGATTCTCCCCTAGAGCCCCTGGAGGAAGAACAGCCCAGCTGACACCTTGCTTTCTGCCCAGTGATACTGATTTTGAACTTCCGGCCTCGGTAACTGTGAGAGAATAAATGCCTATTGTTAAAGATGCCACGTTGTGGTCACTTGTTATAGCAGCCTCAGGAAACTAATGCACCAGCTTTGCAGAGCTGGGAAGATGAGAAACGTGTATTAAAACAGCTAGCACATGGCAGACTTCAGAGCCGAGAGGTCACAACTCTCAAGCAATCAGCAGCTGTCAAGCTAGAGCCCAGGGCCCCGTTTTAAGGTCAGGTCTTCAGTTTCTACATGAAGCATCTGAAATTTCTCCAACAAGATTAATTGAGAAAATTATTATAATCTTTTGAGACAATAATAATTGGTCTCACTCTGTCACCCAGAGCTCACTGCAGCCTTGTCCTCATGGGCCAAAGTTATTCTCCCACATTAGCCTCACGAGTAGCTGGGACTACAGGTGCACACCACCACACTCGGCTAATTCTTTTATTTTTTTTGTTTGTGAAAACAAGGTCTCACTATGTTGCCCAGGCTGGTCTCAAACTCCTGGCTTCAAGCGATCCTCTCACCTTGGCCTCCCAAAGCGTTGGGATCACAGGTGTGAGTCACTGCATCTGACTGAGAAAGTTACATATTGTCTGTTTTCTTTTGCTAGAATGCAAGCCCCAAGAGGACAGGTTTCTTTATTTTGTTCACCCATATACTCAAATGCCTAGGACAGTACCTGGCACTTAGCAAATGTTCAATAAACACCTGCTGAATGATAATAATAGAACAACAACCAAAAAAATACTCACCTAATGCAAAGCAGATGTTCACAGGATGGCAGCTATAGTGATATTAACAAAAGGCTTTGTCTTTCCTCTCTGGGCCTCAGTTTCCTGATTTGGGGAATGATGTTGCTTAGAATAGCATAGCTCTGGAGGATTGGCCATGTGGGGAATACTCAGTGAGGGAAAGAAGAGTGCTTTGAAAATTATAAAATGCTGTCCAGAGTCCTTACCCAGCCTTCCTGCCCTTTCATGAGACTCCAACCACTCACAGCCCACTAAACCCCCTGAGACTCTGACAGTGTCCTTTGATTGCCTTCGGGAGTCAAGAATTCCCTATAATTATGTACAAAATTTTCTGTAAATATACACTCCTGCACTTCCCTTGTTAAATGTTCAATTTTTAGATTCTCAAAGAGGGCCTGTGACCTTTAAAAACTCTGTAACCCCTGGAACAATCTATCTCCTCCATCTCCAGCTGTGGGGAGCCCCAGAGGCCAGCTAGGAGAGCAGCCTCCAGATTCACATTATCACTGGCTGTGCCCCAAGGCAAGACCCTCTGGGGGACTTGGCAGAAATACCTTCCCTCTGTGAGCAGAGGGCGAGAGGCCAAGAAAACGAAGCAGTGAGGCTTGGGGAAGCAGTGAGGAATGAGGGGCACCAGAGGTCAAGGGAGAAGCCTCAGGTGTGCTGCAGATTACCTACACCTCCTCCCAAATGAGCGCTGACGGTGTACATCTCACCTCAATTCTGCAGTAGCTTGAAGGTGGCCATAGTGGGAATATTTACACCACGGAAATTGACAAATGCTACAAATCAGTTTACCTTCTTTATTTTCCCTGGAAAACTGGCTGTTAAACATTTTACCATCACACCACTGGAAAAACCCCCCTTGGAGACAAGCTACCTATTCGAGAGCTTTGTAAGGAACTTCCCCACCACACCAGCATCCCCATGCAGGAAGCCTTTGTCCAACATGCATTCATGAATGTTGATTTACCAGAACTCAGCTGAGGCAGCTCCAACACCTGCTGGACCCACAACAGGGAGGATGGCCCATCTCACCCCATCTCATCTTTCCTGAGGGGCCTCAGTCCCAGCCCCACTGGCAGCAAAGGATTAGTGGGGCCATTTGGGCACCAGGGAACTCAGTTGGAACTGATCCACCCAGCATGCAGAGACAGACAGGCTAGCCTTGGGGTCCAGCCTCTCTCCATCCCTCTCCTGAGCCAGCACCCGCTTTTGCTTGGCTCCCTCAAGCAAGAATCCTCAGCCGGCAAGTCAGGCAGCCTGGGGGCCAGGAGGTCTTGCACTTTCCGGGTGGCAAGATCACACTTTCCATCCCCCAGCCTCCATCTCCTCCTCTGTACCCTGGCAATGAAGGGCAAGGACTGTGAGAATTAAACATGACAAAGTCAGAGAAATCCCCAAGCCAAAATTCCCATTCGAGGTGCATCTCCCACGCACCAGGAACTTGACAGATGGCGTCATAATTCACCCTCCTGAAAATACCTCTGTCATCCCTCCTTTCTAATTGAGGGAACTGAGGCTCATAAAGAGTAAATTCCATGCTCAACCCACACTAGGAGCTTGAGGTGACTTGGAAATTAGACCAGTTCCAAGGCCTTTGCCTTCACTGGCTCCCAGCCGTGCATGTGGCACATCACCGTGAGATTGCAGCATCGCACCATCCTCCCACTTGCCATAGAGACCACACACCTGCCCCCCAGTTCAGCAGCTCCAGCTGTGTCCCTTCTTCTCCAGCAAACGCCACAGGTCCTGGGTTAATTGCTGGCTTGAGAGCAGGGGAAGGAGGCCAAAGTGTGCAGCAGTGCAGACAGTCCAGGCAGGAGCAGTAAACTCTGCAGGTGCATTGCTGCAAGCTCCACGTCTGCCCTCTGCCTCGCTAATTGGCACTTCCTTGTTAGAGCCATTTCATTGAGATGGAAAAATACATACATGTGTGGATGTGGTGGGAATCTGCTAGGAAGGCTGAAATATCAAATTAAGGTGGCCAACTCCTTTGGAGAGCTGCAAAAATGGGAGACAGGGACGGACAGGGCAGGGGTGAGAAGGGATGCAACCAGAGAATTTGGTGTGGTTCAGTGCTTCCCCTCCAGTGTCAGGCAGATATGAATGAGAAACTCTGCAGGAATTCATGGGAATCGCTTGAAACCGGGAGGTGGAGGTTGCAATGAGCTGAGAACACGCCACTGTACTCCAGCCTGGGCAAAGAGTGAGACCTTGTCTCAAAAAAAAAAAAAAAAAAAAAGGAGATATTTGTTATGAAGCAGGAGCCTGCAGCATCCACAGGTCCTCAGCTGGAGGAGACACAAGCCAGCCACACAAAAAATGTATCTTTCTCACATCCTCTCTCACACCCCACACACACTGTCCTTCAGGGGCTTCCAGGAGCCAGCATCAGCCCCTGACTGCCCCTGACCATAAACACGCAGTGGCAGGTTCTGTCTGTCATCTTAGAGAGCAGAAACAATTTGGCTCTGGTCACCAAAGCAACTCAGCATCCAGACCCCAAGAGGGAGAAGAAGAGGGAGTAGGCATCTTCCATTCATCCACTCACTCACCCACCCACCCATCCAACTCAATAAGCACTGAGCGATTCTCTCCTGGGGCTTTTGCACATGCTGTTCCCACTTGCTGGACTGCTTTTCCCTTCGGGTGCCCACATGGAAGATTCTTATCATTCAGGTCCTAGCTCAAATGCTACCTCTTCAAAGAGACCTTTCCTGACCATATATTTAGAGCACTTCTTCTCCAGCCCTGGGTTTAACAGCCTTCTTGGCACTTGCTTCTCTCAAAATCATCTTGTGCCTTTGTTTTAGTCCTTGATTATTGCTGAAACCTCCCTCTCCCAATAGAAAGCAAGCATCACCCTTACTGCTGCTTTCCCAGTGCCTAGGGTGCTGCGGGGTGCAGGCATGGGTGAGTGAGTGGGTGGGCCAGTGAGTGTCACTTGCTGTGCACCTGCCATCTGCTGGGCCCTGTGCTAGGGACCCCCAGAGGAATGAGTGGTTCAGTCCCTGTCTGCCACCTCCCCAGCAGCTCACAGGCCTGCTGCCACAGGGCAGGTGGCCTCCTTGTTTTAAGTGTGGTCACAAAAGCACCAGGAAAGCCTGTGATTTCAGAGAAGGCTTTCCATAGCCAGAGACATTTAAGCTGAGCATTGAAGGAGGAATAAGAATTCCTCAGGCAGCCATGGGTCAAAGGGGATTCCAGGAGGAGGAATTTGCGTGGCCCAGGCCCTGATGGAGAATGTTTGGGGAGACTACAAGTTGCTTGGTGGATCTTGCGCTCAGGAGAGAGTGACGCATCCAAGTTGTTAAGATCTCTAGGGCAGCAGTGGTGTAAATGGATGGGAAGGAGGGATTCGGTGTGACGCAAGGTGAGAGGGGAAAGAGGACGCTGTTGCAGGAGGCAGATGGAAAAAGGAAAGGAGGAGAGGACAGATATGGGAGATATCAGAGTGTGGAAAGGAAAGGATTTGGATGGGGTAAATGGAGAAGCACAGGATGGCATCCAGGGTTCTCTGCTGGGCTACGGGAAGGATTCCTGGGGTCCCCACTGAGCGAGGAAGCCAGAAGCAGGAGCCAGTGGGAGGAGGAATTCTGTTCTGGGTCTACTGAATTTGAAATGCCAGAGGGACCTCCTCCTCTCCCCAGCCCACCCTGTCCTTCCAGGACAGCCCACCTGCAGCAACAACAGAATCTGCTGGCTTAGGGGGAGTGTGGCAGGGGTGAGGCAGAGGGTGAGGCAGGGGCAAGGCAGGGGCGAGGTAGGGGTGAGGCAGGGGCTCCTGTGTGGGTGTGGACAGCAGCCCCTTGATTCCTCCCCTGGAGGTTGAAATGGAGGGAACCCAGAGACAACATGGCCATTGGTTCAGCCTCTCATCTTCCAGGTTAGGAAACAGGTCTAGAGAGAGGAAGTAATTTTCTTACCAGTCGGGAAAAGCTATGTTTGCTGCACTCACAAACAGTCCCAAATTATCAGCAAATGGATTCAAGCCACAGTACTTACTTCTCATTTATTTAACATGACCAGGATAGATCCTCTGCAGTCTGTTCTGTGTCCTCCTCCAGGACCCAGACTGCCCCAGTCACTGGGGCAAAGGGGAACAAAGCCCCTGGAGAGTCTCCCACAGGCAAGCATGATGCCCGGGTCACTTCCCAACTCATTGGCCAGAAGCAGTCCACGGCTCCCCTGGACCCCAAGGGAGCCAGAAAAGCTGTCTTCCATATGCCCAGAAGGAGGGGGACTGGGAACGTTTGGGGACTGCACTGACGAGCCTGCAGCCCAGGTCACTAACAGAGCTGACTCAGTGCTGGGCAGCGTGCTGTGTGTTTCACAGACACCATCCATGTGATCCTCACCACAACCCTGCAGACACAGCACCATGACTGCACCCATCTGCCAGTCCAGGGCCTCATGGCTCACAGCAGGGATGTCTTGGCCAAGACCAAGAGGTGGAGCTGGGGTTCAAACCCAGGGCTTCCACTTTTGGAGGACCAGCAAGAGAGCCTGGATGACCCAGAGGAGGAATCCAAGACTCAGCCTGACTCCACAACCCTAACATGCTGCCAGTCTCCACTGAGATCCGCTGTATTTTTCCTGAACACTGCAGCCAGCTCCACCCTCAAATCTCCAGGGACTGATGGTGAGAGTGAATTTGATCTTAAAATCTGTCAAGTCGCGCGCGTGGTGAGGAGAAAAGTCCCGTACACTTTCCAGGTGCTTTTATTGGAAAAGAAACGTGCAAAGTCCAAAGTCAAGCTGCCTTCATAAGTGGGACGAGGCCAGCCGGCTGGAAAAATGACAGCTCCACACCAGCCCTCCGTGTTAATTGCATCACAGCCACTACCCCCAGCTGGAGAAATACGGATGCAATTAGCATGCAGCCCACGACTCTCCGGGGCCTGTTCCATCAACACATTTGTCCAATGGCATTAACACCACCCCGCTGCCATCATTCTCACACAGCTGGGCCCTCATGCTCTTAAAAAGACAAACTTGGGATACTTTCTGTGCATAACCCTGGTTACCCGCCCAGATGTCTGCACTTCTCTTTTGCTCACCTTGTATCCCCAGCAGCATGGCAGGCATGTAGTAAATGCTCAATTAATATGTGCAGATGAATGAATGATATTCCAAGTCTTCTAGTTTTATGATTCACCTGCCCTTTAATGTTCAAATAAAGTGGCTCCAGGCAACGGCAGATGACTCCTTTTGCTCTGGCCTCTCATCTGGGAAAGGCTCAGTTTCATCTACCTCCTCTCACATGGACTTTCTCTCCTCCCTGCCTCTGTTATCCCAAACGTGGGACATAGCGGCCCCCTTGCCTTGGTTCCTCCCAGCTTCCACCAGGACAAGGTACATATGTGTGTCCAAAACTTGCTGAAGGTTTGGGTAGTGCTGATGAAGAAAAATGACATTGCCTGGAAATGGAAAAGCAGACATCTCTGCTATGAAATTCCTTCTTCCAAGTCCCATGGATGGAAGGAACCTTGCCCTTATGAGCTCCCCAACCCCAGCCCTCTAGCCTCCCACCAGCTCCTCAGCCTCCCCCTCCTCCCTTGTCTTGCTCCTGGCCTCCAACCTCCAGCAGCCATCTGCTCCTGTTTCTCACAAAGGCAGCTGGCTTTCATCCCCCTCCCAGAGCTCCCCCAGGCCTGCTGTGACAGCCCAAAGCTCACACAGGCCCTGCCAAACAATCCGGTCTTCACCCTTACCAACCCAGAGCCCTGGGAGCAGCTCGGAAATTGCCTGGACAGGGAATTCCTGGGCTTGGCTCTTGGCCTATATGTGGGCTCTATAGGTGAAGGCCTCAGTGCAAAGATGTATTCTCTCCTAGACACCAGTTGTGCCACATCTGCCTCCTTGGGAAGCAGGAGTGGCTAGGGTCTGGTTTGGGGAGTGTAAATGGCAATGCATTTAATCCTTACAATAATCATTGGAGGTGATATCATGATTCTTGCCATTTTCCAGATGAGGAGTCTGAGGCCCAGAGAAGTAGGTGACTTCTCCGAGATCATCAAGTTAGCAGGTGGTGGAACCAGGATTCAAAGGCAGCTCTGTGTGAGTCTGAGGTCCATGTGGTGCCTGCCCATCACACAGCCCACACCGTGCCATGTCATCCCATCCAAAATCCACATCCGCTTAATAACGAGGAACACACAGAGGGCAGAGAGACCTTCTCACCCAGGACTAAAGGGGCAGGGAGGCCTTTGGGCTCTGGAATGGGAGAGAGGGGCAAAGCCAGAGGAAGGACCACATTTGTGGGACACCTGCGGTGTGCCAGGCACCAGCTGGGCACTCTGCACACAGTGTCCCGTTCATCCTTGTGACAACCTTTTACTACCATGTTACAGATGGGGAACTGAGGTCCACAGAAGGTCATGCAGCGTGTAAACGGCCAAGCTGGGACTGAAACAAAAGTCTGTCAGCCTCCAAGGCCCACACTGCACCCCTCCATCTCAGCGTGGTCTTCCAGGGCAACCGTCTCAAGGTCAGGCTGGGTGGGGAGTCCGATCCCTGGTGTGGCAAATTCAGCTGGTGGACTCTCATGACAGCCCTGTTCTCACACAGTGCTCTGTGCAGACAGGTGGGGCCCAGACACTGCCAAGCAACTGGTCCACCCCACCTGCGTTCACTGCTTCCTGCAGCCAACAATGTGGAATTATTGCCCACCTGGCAAAGCCACCCTTTGGGCCATTTCCAATCCCTCTGTCCCAAGACAAATCCCCAGCATCCAGCTCCATGGGCTGCCACATCTGGTTGAGAAGTAAAATGCTTTGTTTCATCTACATGGCATAGGCTTTGCAGTCAGGCCAAGGTCAAGTCCTGATTCCACAATAACAACCCAAGATAGCTGATGAGTGACTGCTAAATAGAGAACCAAGAGACAAGGTTATGGATGCTAATGAAATCACAGAAGTAGCTGGGCACAGTGGCTCACGTCTGTAATCCCAGCACTTTGGGAGTCTGAGCAGGTGGATCCCCTGAGGTCAGGAGCTTGAGACCAGCCTGGTTAACATGTCAAAACTCTGTCTCTACTAAAAATACAAATATTAGCTAGGCGCATTGGTGTGCACCCGTAATCCCAGCTACTTGGGAGACTGAGGCAGGAGAATTGCTTGAACCCAGGAGGCAGATGTTGCAGTGAGTCAAAATTGTGCCACTGCTCTCCAGCCTGGGTGACAGGGTGAGGTTCTGAAAAAAAAAAAAAAAGGAAGAAGAGAAAAAAGGAAAGAAGGAAAGGAAAGGAAAGGAAAGGAAGAAAAGAAGTTTGGGGAGTAGGTACACAGACACACACAACAAGAGAGAGAAATGCCATCTGGTGCAGCCTTCTCTCTCTACTCTGGTAATATCTCCATTTTACAGACAAGGCAACTGAGGCACAGAGCTTTGCCTAACACATGGCAAAGAGGGGGCTAGAACTTGGCTCCTCCATCAGTGGAATTCACACTGGGTCCCAGGGAGCCTCAGACTTCACAGAGATGCCGCAGGGAGGGGAGGCGAAGCCAGTGGGGCAGAGGCTCCATCGCCAGAACAGCTTTGCTTTGGTCTGCACCTGTTGGGGCTCCGTGTCAAGTTTTATTTGAAGAAATGGTTTGCTGCTTAAGGAAAAATCTGAAAGCCAAGGCACCGCTGCTCCAGGGAGAGGCCACAGCGGACTTTGAGGAATGAGAAGGTCAGGATGACAGTGGTTAAGCCTCAGGAAATCAACTACCCAAAAAGCGTGCACCTTATTTCATCTACAGAGTGCCTTCACCTCCCCAAGGACCTTGTGCCTATTTTCTCTCCTCTGTCCTCTACGCAACGCTCCCTCCCCACTGGCTGTCTGCTGCAGGCCTTGCCCCTAAAGACTTAGAGAATGGAGAAGCCGTCAGATGCAAACCCACCATCAAGTCTTCCTCCTGCCCCACTGCAATTGCCCCCTCCTGTTATAGGGAGAAAGTTCCCCCCAACTCACTGAAAGCCAGTCTCTCCACCCGGACCCTGGGTCCCACTAGGAACACCCTCCATGCCATATTTCACTTACCTCCCACATCTTCAGTCTGTTCCCTTCCCAGACCCTTCCCATTAGCTTTCAGAAATGTTCTGCCCTCTCTTGTTTGTCAGGATACTTTCCCTTGAGCGCTCATGGCTCCCACATCTGCCTCTCTGCCTCCTCCCATCAGCTGCTTAGCCCCAACCCCAAAGGCCCCCACCCGCCAACCTCACATTGCCAAATCCAACAGGCGCCTGTCAGCCTGCCCATCGGGAGTTCCCAGCAGCATTTGGCCAGTGGAAGTTCCCCTCTTCTTGCGACGTGCTTTCCCAGCATCTGCACCCCCCGTCCCTGGCCTCTCCTTCTCAGTCTCCTCAGCTGTCCCTGCCCCTCCACATGGCTCCTAAGGAGTGGCCTTCAGGACTGGACCCAGACCATTTTCTCCGTGAGTGATTTCCTCCATGCTCACGGCCTGAAATGCCACCTGCTCACTGATGACTCCGAAATTTCACCTGTGCCTCAGGCACTGACAAACTCACACGCTTGGTGTCTTTAATCTGCTTCCTGAGCCCACCTGGATGTCCCAGGGGCACCTCAAACTGGCTGTAACTGGAACTGCTGATCTTGTCCCGGGATCTTCTTGGCCACCCCTCAGACTTACCACCTCCAGCTTCTTCTACCCCAGCACTCTGTCCAGAAACCCACACCCTCTGCAGGCTGCCTGACCCCTCCGCTGGCCCTGCCAACCCTGTCTCCAAAAGCATCCTGGAACCATCCACTGAATTGCTGCCGCCCCCACATAGCCCGAGCCACCATCATCTATGGCTCAGAACTGCACAGGTCCCAGCTGTGCCCTCTGCTTCCTCTCCAGCTCTCCCTCCAGTCCCTCTCCACAGGGGAGTCAGAGGGGCACTGTGAAAACACAATCTAGTTCGTGGGGCTGCTCCTCCCCACTTCAGCAGCTCCCCGACCCTGTAGTGTGGCTCTGAGGCTCTGCCGACTGGCTCTGCATCCACGTCCCTGGGCTCACCTCTCGCTCTTGCCGTCGACACATGGCACCCCCCTTCACCAGGCATCCTCTTGCCACAGGGCCTTTGCACGTGTGAATCCCCCTTTCTCCCCCAGCTCCAGTGCCACTGGCTCACTGTCCCTTATTCTAAGGGGTAGGGGAGTCTCAGCTCTAGATGAAGTCAAATGACCCCATCTTTCAACTTCTCCAAGGCCTTCCTCTCTTTAAACCAATCTAAGCAATGCCTCCTTCCTCCCTGGACTGAGGGCATCATGATGAGGTCGAGAGCTCCATCCATCTTCTCGACATGACACCCCGCACTTAGCACTGTGCCCAGCACCAAGCACATAATGGGTACCCAATAAATCCTCGCTGGGTGAATAAGTGACTGAGAACAACCCTCAGAGCTCTCCAGGGGCTGCCTTGGGGCACAGTCAAGTGAGGAAGCTGGGCAGGAATTCTCTCCATTCTGCAGATGGCAATACTGGGGCTCAGATAGGAGTGGCAACTTGCCCTCAGGAACACAGGATATGGTGGGCCATGACACTGAGCCAGGTCCAATCAGCAAGCCCTGGGGCTCAACCTATATCAATCCTGGTGACCTCCCTCCCACCTGACTTTGACAACCAGCTGCAATTAGAGTAGCATCATAAGTGATGATAGATCCACAATTGGTTATAGATTTAACTAAGCAAACCATGTCCCAAACCATCTATTGTGTAATTGGCCGCATAAGACACATTTTTCTTTGCCGTTCCGTTACAACTTAATTTGCCAGGTCAGCAGTTCTGCCTAAAGTCACGGGCAGCAGCCTCGTTATGAATATCAACTGATTCTCCCAGCACTGCTCAATGAAATGGAATTCATCAGCACTTACCCAGGGATGAGTGTGACAGAGGAGGAAACTGAGGCACGGAGAGGGGAAGTGACTCACTCCAGGCCACGCAATCAGTAAGTGCTGGAGCCGGAACTGGAATTCAGCTCATGTCTCTGGCCTCATACCCGACACCTCCCCTACTGCCCTGAGCTACACATGACTGCTCCGTTTGGTTTTGACTTTTTTTTTTTTTTTTTTTTTTAATATAAGGCTTCTCTGAAACAAACCGCTTCCCTACATCTCAGGTCCAGAAAATAAGCAACACTTTATATCCAACTAGACTGTAGCACTTAGTTACCATGTTTTTGGAGTTGTTTATACCCATCCCCTTTCTCTATCCTGCACTCCTAGCCTCTGACTGGGAGCTCCTGGTGGGGGCAGGGACTGTATTTATCTTGGTATCGAAGGTGCCCTGCACAAGTTTAACCTGAGGAAGCCAATCCCCACGGGTGCTTCCTGGATGGAGTTGTTACTTTCAGAGCAGTCACTTTGTATATTATTAATAGTGATGGCGATGTGATGCGATGTTTGAAATTTGCTTTAACTTAATAAGGGACAAGAGGAGAGGATGCGGGTGTGGAGGGGGCAGAAATGAAGAGGGGTTGGTGGCGAGCGGGGCTGGGGACTGGGTACGTGGGGGTCCTTAGACACCCTGTCCGTTTTCATGGAAGTTCAAAATTCTCCATAGTCAAAATATTTTTAATTAAATATCCTTCCCAAAATAATACTAATCATGGCAATGGGAGTAGCTAAAAGTGAAGTAAATGTGATCATTTGTTAATCACTGCTCACGTGCCAGGCTCTGTGCTGAGATTCACTCGTGTCATCTGATTCCATCCTCGTGTTACCACTATAAATATTTTGTCTGTGTTGCACCCAGGAAGCAGCAGGTCACAGACAGAGATCTAGAGATTCAAACCCAGACCTGTCAGGGACAAAAGTCCACAGTCTCTACCCGCAAGCCTTGGCCTTGTTGCTGTGCTTGGCCTTGATGCACACGGCCTTGATGCTGTCAGTGATGGAGACATCCTGGCCTGTATTTTGGGAAGGGGCCTTCGAGCCAGCACCTTTCCTCTGGGGGCCTGTACCTTTATCCTCTAAAGAGAGTGATGCTGATTTTCTGAGTCATCCAGGAATCACTTGGAGCTAAAATCTCACGGGCCAGGAGGGCTGTCAAGATGGACAAAACTGCCTTGGATCAAGACAAGCAGCAGTCATGAGCGCCCAGGCCTCCTGGCGCCAGGCTGCCACGGCTCTTCCTCTTTAATAATTCTGAAGTTCCTCCCGTCACAGGTGCCCCTGCTTCCCCCCAGGTTCAGGCCTCAGCATTGCTCACCCAGGTCACTCTCTTCCCCGGTCCACCTACCTTCCACCTGGCCACAGTCTGTTCTGACCTCCCCATAGTCAACGGAGACTCAGTCTAGAACCCAAAAGTGACGTACCCTATCCCTTCCCAAGCCCTGGGAGATGAAGCCCAAATTCCTTAGCATGGCCCTGGGCAATCTGCCTGCTCCCTATCCTCTTGCCCCTGACCTTCCAACCTCATTGATCTTACTCGCTCACCTCTTACCACTCCTTGCCATGCATTCTCTTCCCCACCCCAGCCAGACTGGACAACCTGCAGGCAAACAAAAGCCCCACATTCTCGTATCTGGATGGTTTTGCTTGTCCTGTTACTCCATGTAGCTGGGACAACACTTCCCTCCTTAGCTGCTACCTCTCCCAACCTGACAAATGTCTAGTCATCCTCTAAGACTCAGCTCAAGTGTCACCTTCTCCAGGAAGCCTTCCCTGATGCCCCAGGCTGGGGACAGGGGTATGTTCCTACAGCCCACCATGCTTGTCTCCAGCCCTGCACAGCAGCCTGGGTTATACACACCTGCTGCTCTGTCTCCCACTCCAGCCAGGGCACTTCTCCAAGGCAGGGACCCGTCTCTGTGTCCCCAGAGCCTAGCACTAAGCCTCTGACACTGTAGCTGCTAAACAGAGCCAGGATGTGCAAGGGTAGCCTGGCCATTTAGTCTTTCTGAGCCTCGGTTTTCTCATCTGCAAAACAGGATTAATGGCACCTACTGCATAAGGATGTTTGTTCACTCATCAAATATTTATTGAGCTCCTATAATGTGCCAGGTTCTAGGCCCCAGGCCCCAGGTTGATAGCTGAGAGCAAAGCCGGACGAATTATCATGAGCTGACATTCCAGCAGGGGGAGACAGACAAGAAATAAGACAGACAAATACAATGTAGAGCAGTAGTCCCAAATTTTTGGCACCAGGGACCAGTTTCACGGAAGACAATTTTTTTCATGGACTAGGAAATGGGTGGGTGGGAAGGGATGGTTTCGGAATGATTTGAGCACCTTACATTTATCGTGCACTTTATTTCTATTATTATTACATTGTAATATATAATAAAATCATTATATAACTCACCATAATGTAGAATCAGTGGCAGCCCTGAGCTTGTTTTCCTGCAACTGGATGGTCCCATCTGGGGGTGATGGGAGACAATGACAGATCATTAGGCATTAGATTCTCATAAGGAGCTCACAACCTAGATCCCTCACTGACGCAGTTTACAGTAGGATCCATGCTCCTATGGGAATCTAACACCACTGCTGATCTGACAGGAGGAGGGGCTCAGGCAGTAATGCTTGCCCGACACAGGCCACGGACCAGTGTCAGGAACTGGGGACCTCTGATGTATATAGGATGTCACATGGTAGTGATGAAAATGAATCAGGAAAACAGCACTAGAGATTTAGGGGAGCCTGGAGGCAAAGTGGCACTTTTTTTTTTTTTTGAGATGGAGTTTTGTTCTTGTTGCCCAGGTTGGAGTGCAGTGGCACAATCACAGCTCACCGCAACCTCCGCTTCCTGGGTTCAAGCGATTCTCCTGCCTCAGCCTCCCTAGTAGCTGGGATTACAGGCATGTGCCACCACACCCACCTAATTTTGTATTTTTAGCAGAGATGGGATTTCTCCATGTTGGTCAAGCTGGTCTTGAACTCCCGACCTCAGGTGATCAGCCTGCCTCGACCTCCCAAAATGCTGGGATTACAGGTGTGAGCCACCGCACCCGGCCCAAAGTAGCACTTTTAAGTGCTTTGGTCAGGAGTGGCTTCCCTGTGAAGGTGCCACTTAACTGGCATCCTGGAGCAGGTGCAGGAACGGACTGTGTGGGTGTCCTGGAGAAGTCTAGGCAGCAAGAAGGAAGTGCAAAGGCCCAGAGGTGGAGCCTTGCCAGGGACAGGGTGGGAGGTGGAGAAAGGAGGGTGGGGAGGAGAAGCAGGCCGTAGTAACCATGGTGATGAGTCCTGTACTACGAGTTCAATGGGAACTCATTCTGAGCAGCGAGTGACACAATCCGATGGCTGGGCTGGCAGGGAGTAGGCGTGTGAGCACTCAGCCCGGTGCCCGGCACACAGAGGTCACTGCAGAAGCGTAGCTGTGGCTGCTCTTTTAGCAGCAAGCAGCGTTCTCGCCCTCATCCTGATTACTAAGGCATGAATAGTAGCTGCTTCTGATGGCCGTTTCCGGAAGCGTTCTGCACACGGGAGCTTCTCTTGAAAGAGCCTCGGCCCTCAGAGGCGGCTTCTTTGAAGGACAGCCGTGGTTGTGATGCGTGAACCCTGTTGCGCCTCTTTAGAGCAACACCAAAGTCTCTTTACCTGATGCAAAGGCTCCGTGAGATGACTGGGGAACCCTGCCTGGGAGCTATTTACGAGCTGGCTAGGGACAAGAGAGTTGAAAGAATGGCCGTATTGAGCAGAAGACTACACCGCCAGGATGAATTCGGGGTAATCCTGAGCCCCAGCGTGTGTAATGCAGGACGGGGGCAGTGGAGCCCAGCGGGGAGGTGCCTACTGGGGCTGAGATCATCAAGGGCGAATGAGGCTTCACCTGTGCCTAGAAGGACTAGGGTGGGGGAGGGACAGCCTGGGCTCGCCAACCCACCTGTGCAGGCAGGCAGTGGAAACTTCTGCCAAGGAGACCACCCCTTGTGCCTGACCCTCTGGCCCAGGACAGAGAGCAAGGACCGGGAAGAGCTTCTCCTGGAGAAGGATCAGGAGGAGGAGAAAAAGGAAGACAGGAAGGACGAGGGGGAGAATGGAGGGACTGCTTTTAGAGCAAAAGGTATCCGGAGGTGTCTGGCAGTCCGATGGAGGAGACAGCCCTTGTGCTGGGGAGCTCCCGATCTGATGGGGGAGGCACAGCACCACCTACCTCTTTGCCCTCTGCCTTCCTTCCTGGATGTATCCCAGAAGACTTATGGGGGCCGGGGCAGGGGGTGGGGCGTGAACCATCCAAAATGAATTATCTTCTTTCAGAAATTGAGGCCAAGAAGTGAAGCAAAAGCAAAAGGTAGCGACGGGTTGCTGACTTCTACAGAAGTTTCTCCTAAGGGGATGAGCGGGGTTTGTTTTTAAATTCAAGGAGAACCACAGGAGCAGAAATAAAACGAACCTCAGCTAAACCCAGAGAAAGACTGGCCAGACTGCCGCAATGGAGCTTTGTCTTCATACGGTTTGGGTATTTTTTCTAATTATAAAATTAAGATGTGCACTTTCCAGAGTCCAAAAAATATATAACCAAGAAGACGGGGGAAGAGTCCCGTAACATTTGTTTGTTACCTTTCTGTCTCCTTTTTATTCTATGCATTTTAACGTGGTTGAATCACGCTGCATACCTCCTTTCACTTATTCATTGAAGAGCAATTTAAGTCTCTCTTACATGCCTGGTACTGTTCTGCGGATGGGGGATACTGCAGTGAATAAAACAAGCCCCTTGCCCTCATGGAGCTGAAAGTCTACTGGGGGAGACAGGCAAGACACAAATAATTCCATACATAAAATATGTTCAGCAAATGAGAACTGCCATAAAGAAAATAAAACAGGAAAATGACAGAAAGTCCCTGAAAGGCTTGGGGCAACTTAGTCAAGGTGGTCAGGGAAAGTCTCTTCTAAGAAAAAACTTTTTTTGTGTGTGAGATGGAGTTTCGCTCTTGTCGCCCAGGCTGGAGTGCAATGGTGCGATCTCAGCTCACCGCAACCTCCGCCTCCCAGGTTCAAGCAATTCTGCTTCAGCCTCCTGAGTAGCTGAGATTACAGGCACCTGCCACCACACCTGGCTAATTTTGTGTTTTTAGTAGAGACGGGGTTTCTCCATGTTGGTCAGGCTGGTCTTGAACTCCTGACCTGAGCCCAACCATGGAAGAACCAGCTGTGAAAAGATCCAGGGGAGAGGCACACCAGGTAGAGGGCACCGCAAGGGCAAAATCCCAGGGACTGAGATGTGCTTGGCATCTTCAAGGAACAGAAAGAATGCCAGTGTAGCTGGAGGCATGTCCCTGTACTATTATTAAACACTCAGGGAGAACTTTTCAGACATCCAGGGGCTGTGAGCCTGGATTGGGTGATCAGGAGTTTTGTGATGAGAAGACACGAACATCCCCACAGCCTGCATTTATCCCAGAATTGGAGCATGAGGAGAGGATTTAGAACCCGTCTGCTCTCCAGCTTCTGTTACTGGAGGAAGGAAAAGAAGGTGGGCATTTCCCACTGAAAAAGCCTTCGGCCCTCATAGGGGGCTCATTTCAAGGGCAACCGTTGTTGCAATGCGTGAACCCTGCAGCACCTCTTTAGAATGACACCAAAGTCTCTTTACCTAGTGCAAAGGCTCTGCGAGGTGACTGGGGAGCCCTGCCTAGGAGCTATTTACAGGCTGGCTGGGGACAAGAGAGTTGAAACAACGACCGTATGAGCAAGATGAATTCAGGAGAATGATGTTGCTTGAGAGCTGCCAGATGCCATTTAGTACTGTGAAAATCTTAATTCATTTCAACCTCATGGCAGTCCCATGAAGGAGATAATGTTATTCTCCCATTTTTCTCATCAGGAAACAGAGGCTCAGAGCTGTGAAATACCTTGTCCCAGGGCCGGGCACAGTGGCTCACGCCTATAATCCCAGCACTTTGGGAGGCCGAGGCGGGCAAGTCACTTGAGGTCAGGAGTTCGAGACCAGCCTGGCCAACATGGCAAAATGCCATCTTTACTAAAAATACAAGAATTAGCCGGGCATGGTGGTAGGTACCTGCAATCCCAGCTACTCGGGAGGCTAATGCAGGAGCATTGCTTGAACCCGGGAGGCGGAGGTTGCAGTGAGCCAAGATCGTGCCATGTGGATTGTTGCACTCCAGCCTGGGCAACAAGGTAAGACTCCATCTTAAAAAAAAAAAAAAAGAAAAAAAAGGAGAAGAAGCGAGAAGACAGCAGATGTGCCCCAGTGTACTGCCTGTTTGGAGGCTCTGATCCTACATCAGGACAAGCCCTGGGAGGATAAAATTAACTTCTATTGGCCAAGACCAAGTGGTGTTGGCTCAGCACAACCTCACAAAACCTCACCTCCGAACCTGTAGCTGTAAGGCCGACAGGGGGCCCTGCTCGGAGAGGAAGCATGCAGATGCCCTGGATGAGAAAAGTCAGGCACTGCACCCAACCACACCACCAGCCCAGCAACCCTACCTCGCCTCCATGCAGAGCAGGAAACAGTGAAACACCACAGGGAAAAGAACGAGACAGACCTGGAGTTTAGTAAACAAACACATGGAACAGATGGATAGGTGGATGGACGAATGCGTGGATTCCAAGTAGAGAGCTCGGCGTGATGACAGATGTGATAGCTATCAGAGATCTAGCAGAAAGAGGGGAGTAAATTATATGTTATATATGTATGACTATGCTTATATGTCAGATAGATTGACAGATTTTTGGATACACAGATTATATGTTTCAGGTAGACGAAAAAATTCAAGGGTGGACTGGAGCCCCCATTCACATCAGCCGGTGAGTCAATCCCGTGCATCTCTTCCCGACTCTGTTCTGTAACATCACATGGGTTGCCTGAAATCAGCCTTGGTGGGAACACTTACGCCAGAGAAACAGGCAGACGCTACAATCAGAGCTATATTTTTTCCAAGGGCTGATTTAGCAGCACATGCTGATTAGATATGCTGTAACAGGTTGGTAATTGGATATATCTCAGATAGACTGTATATACAATGCACATATATGAGACAGATTATATATGCAAGGTACATAAGTTATATTTCTTTAATAAATTGACAAACATAAATATATATATACCTAAATATAATTTACATTTGACTGAACCTTATGAAATTGCAGTTCTTCTACTGTTTTTAGTCTACCAAAAAAGGCACTTTCATAGGATTATACCTAGTAGACAAGTTATAAATGTGTGTGTCCCTGCGTGTATAATCTTTAGAAAGCACCTGAGACTGAGAGTCAGAGAGGAGACAGGGACACCTGGGCTCCAGGAACTACTCCGCCACTTACTAGCTGTGTGGTCCCAAGCAAGTGGCTAGCCTTCTCTGAACCTTGGTTTCCTTGCTGGGAATGTGAGGGCATTGACAGCCTCACCTCCAGGGTTGCTGAGGGGGCCACAGGAGGGCACAGCCCAGCACAGAGCCCCCGGCAGGGCTTCCTGGGAGCCTCTCAGGCCTGCACTAGCCCCCACAGCACATTCCCACTGCAGGCCGGCCCTGGGCATCTGTGTGACCTCACTGGATCTCCAGAGGTCTCTGCCTGCAGAAATGCACTCTCCCTAGGGGAAGCCGCTCCTTTCCTGGTCCACACCCCTCCCCATGTCCCCCAGTCAGAGTGAGGATGCACCAGCTGACAGATTCCCAGCCCTGGTGCCATGCTGAGTCTGGCTGGGGGAGTGACACCCCTCGGCCATCAATCAACAGAGCCATGACCAGCACCCGTCTCTAGGAGAATCCATCATCATTTTCCTGTTCACCCAGCCCCTCCAGTCCATCCAGCAAACTCCCTAAGGGGAGGGGCCAAAGGGAGCCTTTCCAGCGGGATGGAGGCAAAGCCGGGCGCTGGCTGGGGCTCTGGTTCTAAGAGTGCTGGGTGTCCATGGGCAGGGCCACTTCCTTTCTGGGCCTCAGTTTCTCTTCTGTATGTTTAGCCTAAAAACATTTTTTTTTAGACAGGTTCTCACTCTATTGCCCCAGCTGGAGTGCAGTGGCACGATCAGGGCTCACTGCAGCCTCAAGCTCCCTGGGTTCAAACAATCATCTCGCCTCAGCCTCCCGAGTAGCTAGGATTACAGGCATGTACCACCCCACCTGGCTAAGATTTTTTGAGTTTTAACGGAGACAAGGTCTCACTATGTTGCCCAGGCTGCTCTCAAACTCCTCAGCTCAAGCAATCCTCCTGTCTTGGTCTTCCAAAGTGCTGGGATTATAGGGATATGAGCCACCATGCTTGGTCCTAAAAATAGTTTTAAATCAACTGAATAAAAAAAAAAAAAAAACCCTTCCAGCTGAAGAAAGCTGCTTGTAGGTGGATCCAGCTCTGGAGAGAAGAGATTACAACCGTGCGCTTCACAGAAATCAGCTCTTGGGAATCTTACCTTAGTAATTGATGTTAAGGAACAAATACAGGTTCAAACTCTAGCTCTGTGACCTACTAGCTGTGTGACTTTAGGCAAGTTATTCAACATCTCTGAACCTCAGTCTCTTCATCAGTAAAATGAGGATACTAACACCTGCCTCACATGGTTCTCATGTGGATTAAAAGACATAACCATTAAAAATGATGACATCAGGCCAGGCGTGGTGGCTCACACCTGTAATTCCAGCACTTTGGAAGGCTGAGGCAGGCAGATCACTTGAGCTCAGGAGTTTGAGACCAGCCTGACCAACATGGTAAAACCATGTTGCTGTCTGGGATGCTGCTAAATTTACTAAAAATACAAAAATTAGCTGGACGTGGTGGCATGCACCTGTACACCTGTAGTGCTGGCTACTTGGGAGGCTGAGGCAGGAGACTCGCTTGAACCCAGGAGGCAGAGGTTGCAATGAGCTGAGATTGTGCAACTACACCCCAACCTGGAAGACAGAGAGGCTCTGTCTCAAAAAAAAACAAAACAAAACAAAACAAACAAACAAAAAAATTCTGCCATTTTTAGAGCACTGGCTACATGCCAGCTTCTGTGCCATGAACTTTGTGTACCAGCTCATTTCTTACTACAAGGATACTGTGAAGCAGGTCCTATTATTCTCCCCATTTTACAGAGGAGAAAACTGAGGCTTAGGAAGATGAAGTGACTTGCCCAAGGCACACAGCTGGCAAATGGCAAATCGGGATTTGAACCCAGGTAATCTGGCTCACCCAGAGTGGGTGCATGTTCTCACCCACTACACCACAGCAATAACACTTGTAGATCTCTGATGCATAGGAGGGGCTCTATCCAAGTCAGTTACTGGGGTAACCACTGTTAAATTTTCATCCTTTATTCACTAGGCTAACAGGACCTTCCGGACTGAGACATTTCCTCCAGGACTCAGCCTCGGGGCTTTTGGACCAAGGCTGTGAAAGGGAAGGAGTCTATCCTAGTCTTTTGAAAGCCTTGATTGGAAATGGTTTTGCTGCTGCTGCCCTCTATCAACAGGCTTGCCCTGAGCCTAGTGCAGCTTAGCATCCCTTCACTGTGTTGGGGACATTTGGGGCTGTGCAGAGATCTGGGGCAGGGTGCCAAGGGGAGGCAGAAACAGGGTGTGCAGAG